>NW_027593311.1:0-12500 GCF_964213995.1 Mustelus asterias
CCCACACGCGGCTGCGATCCGGAACTCACCATGGTCTCAGCGAACTCCTCGCTGTCGTCGATACCGTCCACCTTGTAGGTAGCGGACTGATTGAGATAGTAGTAGTAATCAGGAGTGGTCACCCCCAGGTTCTCCCGTTCCTCCGGATCTGCCCCTTTCAGCAGCTTTAGGGCGAGCGGGGAGGGGGAGAGAGAGAGAGAGAGAGTGTGTGAGGCTTCAGTGATCACACGCGGCCACCCACTCGGCCCCTCGCTTCTGCCCCCTGCTAGCCCAGACCCCGAAAATCCATCAAACCGCCCGTACATTCAGAGAAATTGACACCCAACTGGGGCAATCCCTCCACATTTTGACCCCTCCAACCCAGAGGAGTGTCTATTAGCTCACCCATCTCTTGCAAGGCTCCCTCCCCAACCCGCTATTCAACTTAGGGCACCATGGCAGCAGAGAAAAATGCCCCCTTGTGATGGCCCCTTCCTGTTCCTGTGTAACAGGCTCGAGGAGAGGGGCTGAATGGACTGATGCTGTCCATGTAACATACTCAAGAGGGGCTGAATGGCCTCATGTTCCCGTGTTACAGGCTTGAGAGGGGCTGAATACACAGGAACAGGAAGAGGCCATTCAGCCCCTTACACAGCCTCCCCCCTCTCCCCCACTCTGGACCCAGGGATTTGGAGAAGTATTGCATTGCCTGTCTTACCCACCCACCCTCTCCCCCACCACCCTTCACCCCATCTCCTCCTTCCAATCTCCCGATAACTCGCCACTACAACTCTCACCAATTTTTACAGATACTATAGTTAAGAAAGCCCCACCAATGCCTCTACTTTCTCAGGAGACTAAGGAAATTTGGCATGTCCGCTACGACTCTCACCAACTTTTACAGATGCCCCATAGAAAGCATTCTTTCTGGTTGTATCACAGCTTGGTATGGGCTCCTGCTCTGCCCAAGACCGCAAGGAACTACAAAGGGTCGTGAATGTAGCCCAGTCCATCACGCAAACCAGCCTCCCATCCATTGACTCCGTCTACACTTCCCGCTGCCTCGGGGAAAAGCAGCCGGCATAATCAAGGACCCCCACGCACCCCGGACATTCTCTCTTCCACCTTCTTCCATCGGGAAAAAGATACAAAAGTCTGAGGTCACGTACCGACCGACTCAAGAACAGCTTCTTCCCTGCTGCTGTCAGACTTTTGAATGGACCTACCTCGCATTAAGTTGATCTTTCTCTACACCCTTGCTATGACTGTAACACTACATTCTGCACTCTCTCCTTTCCTTCTCTATGAACGGTATGCTTTCTCTGTACAGCGCGCAAGAAACAATACTTTTCACTGTATCCCAATACATGTGACAATAATAAATCAAATTTAATCAATGTGAAATTCCTATGTCAACAAGTCACGCCGCAATTACAGTCCTCCCACCAGCGGGGGTGCTGTTTCACGCCCTCCCGGCTCAAAAGGGTACAAATACCCCTCCTCCTACAACACCAGGGAGGTGTTTATTTGGGAGCGGCAGGCTCACAAGGCAGAATTCAGACTCCCTCTTCCCAGTGAGTGGGGGGAAAGCGGGATGTGATCCTCTACCTGATAATAGATGTGGAAGTTCCTCTCGCCTGCATTCTGGGACACCACGCGTGATTTCTCCAGGAGGAAGTTGGAGATCTTCCCGCCATCCGGCTCTCCGCCCCTGCTGAACTGAATTTCAAAATATTTACCCTGGAACGCAAAACAAAAGACATCTCCAGTGTTAATAACTCGCCAAATCTCCGTCAGATAACACTGTGTACAGTTCTGGTCCGGTTAGACCACTCTCGGAGCACTGTGTACAGTTCTGGTCCGGTTAGACCATACTCGGAGCACTGTGTACAGTTCTGGTCCGGTTAGACCACACTCGGAGCACTGTGTACAGTTCTGGTCCAGTTAGACCACACTCGGAGCACTGTGTACAGTTCTGGTCCGGTTAGACCACACTTGGAGCACTGTGTACAGTTCTGGTCCGGTTAGACCACACTCGGAGCACTGTGTACAGTTCTAGAAACATAGAAACATAGAAAAACGACAGCACAAAACAGGCCCTTCGGCCCCACAAGTTGTGCCGAACACGTCCCTACCTTTTAGGCCTACCTATAACCCTCCATCCTATTAAGTCCCATGTACTCATCCAGGAGTCTCTTAAAAGACCCCATTGAGTTTGCCTCCACCACCACTGACGGCAGCTGATTCCACTCGCCCACCACCCTCTGTGTGAAAAACTTCCCCCTAACATTTCCTCTGTACCTACCCCCCCAGCACCTTAAACCTGTGTCCTCTCGTAGCAGCCATTTCCACCCTGGGAAAAAGCCTCCGAGAGTCCATCTGACCTATGCCTCTCAACATCTTATACACCTCTATTAGGTCTCCTCTCATCCGACGTCTCTCCAAGGAGAAAAGACCGAGCTCCCTCAGCCTATCCTCATAAGGGTTCTGGTCCGGTTAGATCACACTCTGAGCACTCTGTACAGTTCTGGTCCGGTTAGAACATAGATCAAAGAACAGTACAGCACAGAACAGGCCCTTCGGCCCACGATGTTGTGCCGAGCTTTATCTGAAACCAAGATCAAGCTATCCCACTCCCTATCATCCTGGTGAGCTCCATGTGCCTATCCAATAACCGCTTAAATGTTCCTAAAGTGTCTGACTCCACTATCACTGCAGGCAGTCCATTCCACACCCCAACCACTCTCTGCGTAAAGAACCTACCTCTGATATCCTTCCTATATCTCCCACCACGAACCCTATAGTTATGCCCCCTTCTAATAGCTCCATCCACCCAAGGAAATAGTCTTTGAACGTTCACTCTATCTATCCCCTTCATCATTTTATAAACCTCTATTAAGTCTCCCCTCAGCCTCCTCCGCTCCAGAGAGAACAGCCCTAGCTCCCTCAACCTTTCCTCATAAGACCTACCCTCCAAACCAGGCAGCATCCCGGTAAATCTCCTCTGCACTCTTTCCAGCGCTTCCACATCCTTCTTATAGTGAGGTGACCAGAACTGCACACAATATTCCAAATGTGGTCTCACCAAGGTCCTGTACAGTTGCAGCATAACCCCAAGGCTCTTAAATTCCAACCCCTTGTTAATAAAAGCTAACACACTATAGGCCTTCTTCACAGCTCTATCCACTTGAGTGGCAACCTTTAGAGATCTGTGGATATGGACCCCAAGATCTCTCTGTTCCTCCACAGTCTTCAGAACCCTACCTTTGACCCTGTAATCCACATTTAAATTAGACCTACCAAAATGAATCACCTCACATTTATCAGGGTTAATCTCCATTTGCTTAAATGTGGTTAGACCACACTCGGAGAACTGTGTACAGTTCCGTTCGGTTAAACCACACTCGGAGCACTGTGTACAGTTCTGGTCCAGTTAGACCACACTCGGAGCACTGTGTACAGTTCTGGTCCTGTTAGACCACACACGGAGCACTGTGTACAGTTCTGGTCCGGTTAGACCACACTCGGAGCACTGTGTACAGTTCTGGTCCAGTCAGACCACACTCGGGGCACTGTGTACAGTTCTGGTCCAGTTAGACCACACTCGGAGCACTGTGTACAGTTCTGGTCCAGTTAGACCACACTCGGAGCACTGTGTACAGTTCTGGTCCAGTTAGACCACACTCGGATCACTGTGTACAGTTCTGGTCCGGTTAGACCACACTCAGAGCACTGTGTACAGTTCTGGTCCGGTTAGACCATACTCGGAGCACCCTGTACAGTTCTAGTCCGGTTAGACCACACTCGGAGCACTGTGTACAGTTCTGGTCCAGTTAGACCACACTCGGAGCACTGTGTACAGTTCTGGTCCAGTTAGACCATACTCGGAGCACTGTGTACAGTTCTGGTCCAGTTAGACCATACTCGGAGCACTGTGTACAGTTCTGGTCCAGTTAGACCACACTCGGATCACTGTGTACAGTTCTGGTCCGGTTAGACCACACTCAGAGCACTGTGTACAGTTCTGGTCCGGTTAGACCATACTCGGAGCACCCTGTACAGTTCTAGTCCGGTTAGACCACACTCGGAGCACTGTGTACAGTTCTGGTCCAGTTAGACCACACTCGGAGCACTGTGTACAGTTCTGGTCCTGTTAGACCACACTCGGAGCACTGTGTACAGTTCTAGTCCGGTTAGACCACACTCGGAGCACTGTGTACAGTTCTGGTCCAGTTAGACCACACTCGGAGCACCCTGTACAGTTCTAGTCCGGTTAGACCACACTCGGAGCACTGTGTACAGTTCTGGTCCGGTTAGACCACACTCGGAGCACTGTGTACAGTTCTGGTCCTGTTAGACCACACTCGGAGCACTGTGTACAGTTCTAGTCCTGTTAGACCACACTCGGAGCACTGTGTACAGTTCTGGTCCGGTTAGACCATACTCGGAGCACTGTGTACAGTTCTGGTCCCATCAGACCACACTCGGAGCACTGTGTACAGTTCTGGTCCGGTTAGACCACACTCGGAGCACTGTGTACAGTTCTGGTCCTGTTAGACCACACTCGGGGCACTGTGTACAGTTCTGGTCCAGTTAAACCACACTCGGAGCACTGTGTACAGATCTGGTCCGGTTAGACCACACTCAGAGCACTGTGTACAGTTCTGGTCCAGTTAGACCACACTCGGAGCACTGTGTACAGTTCTGGTCCTGTTAGACCACACTCGGGGCACTGTGTACAGTTCTGGTCCAGTTAGACCACACTCGGAGCACTGTGTACAGTTCTGGTCCGGTTAGACCACACTCGGAGCACGGTGTACAGTTCTGGTCCAGTTAGACCACACTCGGAGCACTGTGTACAGTTCTGGTCCTGTTAGACCACACTCGGATCACTGTGTACAGTTCTGGTCCGGTTAGACCACACTCGGAGCACTGTGTACAGTTCTGGTCCGGTTAGACCATACTCGGTGCACCCTGTACAGTTCTAGTCCGGTTAGACCACACTCGGAGCACTGTGTACAGTTCTGGTCCAGTTAGACCACACTCGGAGCACTGTGTACAGTTCTGGTCCAGTTAGACCACACTCGGAGCACTGTGTACAGTTCTGGTCCGGTTAGACCATACTCGGAGCACTGTGTACAGTTCTGGTCCTGTTAGACCACACTCGGAGCACTGTGTACAGTTCTAGTCCTGTTAGACCACACTCGGAGCACTGTGTACAGTTCTGGTCCAGTTAGACCACACTCGGAGCACTGTGTACAGTTCTGGTCCGGTTAGACCACACTCGGAGCACTGTGTACAGTTCTGGTCCTGTTAGACCACACTCGGAGCACTGTGTACAGTTCTAGTCCTGTTAGACCACACTCGGAGCACTGTGTACAGTTCTGGTCCGGTTAGACCATACTCGGAGCACTGTGTACAGTTCTGGTCCCATCAGACCACACTCGGAGCACTGTGTACAGTTCTGGTCCGGTTAGACCACACTCGGAGCACTGTGTACAGTTCTGGTCCTGTTAGACCACACTCGGGGCACTGTGTACAGTTCTGGTCCGGTTAAACCACACTCGGAGCACTGTGTACAGTTCTGGTCCAGTTAGACCACACTCGGAGCACTGTGTACAGTTCTGGTCCTGTTAGACCACACTCGGAGCACTGTGTACAGTTCTGGTCCAGTTAAACCACACTCGGAGCACTGTGTACAGTTCTGGTCCAGTTAGACCACACTCGGAGCACTGTGTACAGTTCTGGTCCTGTTAGACCACACTCGGAGCACTGTGTACAGTTCTGGTCCAGTTAGACCACACTCGGAGCACTGTGTACAGTTCTGGTCCGGTTAGACCACACTCGGAGCACGGTGTACAGTTCTGGTCCAGTTAGACCACACTCGGAGCACTGTGTACAGTTCTGGTCCTGTTAGACCACACTCGGATCACTGTGTACAGTTCTGGTCCGGTTAGACCACACTCGGAGCACTGTGTACAGTTCTGGTCCGGTTAGACCATACTCGGTGCACCCTGTACAGTTCTAGTCCGGTTAGACCACACTCGGAGCACTGTGTACAGTTCTGGTCCAGTTAGACCACACTCGGAGCACTGTGTACAGTTCTGGTCCAGTTAGACCACACTCGGAGCACTGTGTACAGTTCTGGTCCGGTTAGACCATACTCGGAGCACTGTGTACAGTTCTGGTCCTGTTGGACCACACTCGGAGCACTGTGTACAGTTCTAGTCCTGTTAGACCACACTCGGAGCACTGTGTACAGTTCTGGTCCGGTTAGACCATACTCGGAGCACTGTGTACAGTTCTGGTCCCATCAGACCACACTCGGAGCACTGTGTACAGTTCTGGTCCGGTTAGACCACACTCGGAGCACTGTGTACAGTTCTGGTCCTGTTAGACCACACTCGGAGCACTGTGTACAGTTCTGTTCCAGTTAGACCACACTCGGAGCACTGTGTACAGTTCTGCTCCGGTTAGACCACACTCGGAGCACTGTGTACAGTTCTGGTCCAGTTAGACCACACTCGGAGCACTGTGTACAGTTCTGGTCCGGTTAGACCACACTCGGAGCACTGTGTACAGTTCTGGTCCGGTTAGACCACACTCGGAGCACTGTGTACAGTTCTGGTCCAGTCAGACCACACTCGGAGCACTGTGTACAGTTCTGGTCCAGTTAGACCACACTCGGGGCACTGTGTACAGTTCTGGTCTGGTTAGACCACACTCGGAGCACTGTGTACAGTTCTGGTCCGGCTAATCCACACTCGGAGCACTGTGTACAGTTCTGGTCCGGTTAGACCACACTCGGAGCACTGTGTACAGTTCTGGTCCCGTTAGACCACACTCGGAGCACTGTGTACAGTTCTGGTCCCGTTAGACCACACTCGGAGCATATTCCCTTCCCACATTTCCCGTCCCGGATGAGGCCACTTACAAATCTGCTGGAGTTATTGTTCCGGACTGTCTTGGCGTTCCCAAAAGCCTCCAATAAAGGGTTCGATTTCAGAATGATATCCTTAACTTGCTGTCAAAGAACAAGATGGAGACCAAATCAGCACTGACCCTCCCACAGTGCGGCGCTCCCTCAGCACTGACCCTCCCACAGTGCGGCGCTCCCTCAGCACTGACCCTCCCACAGTGCGGCGCTCCCTCAGCACTGACCCTCCCGCAGTGCGGCGCTCCCTCAGCACTGACCCTCCCACAGTGCGGCGCTCCCTCAGCACTGACCCTCCCGCAGTGCGGCGCTCCCTCAGCACCGACCCTCCCACAGTGCGGCGCTCCCTCAGCACCGACCCTCCCACAGTGCGGCGCTCCCTCAGCACTGACCCTCCCACAGTGCGGCGCTCCCTCAGCACTGACCCTCCCACAGTGCGGCGCTCCCTCAGCACTGACCCTCCCACAGTGCGGTGTTCCCTCAGCACTGACCCTCCCACAGTGCGGCGCTCCCTCAGCACTGACCCTCCCACAGTGCGGCGCTCTCTCAGCACTTACCCTCCCACAGTGCGGCACTCCCTCAGCACCGACCCTCCCACAGTGCGGCGCTCCCTCAGCACTGACCCTCCCACAGTGCGGCTCTCCCTCAGCACTGACCCTCCCACAGTGCGGCGCTCCCTCAGCACCGACCCTCGCACAGTGCGGCGCTCCCTCAGCACCGACCCTCCCACAGTGCGGCGCTCCCTCAGCACTGACCCTCCTACAGTGCAGCGCTCCCTCAGCACTGACCCTCCCACAGTGCGGCGCTCCCTCAGCACTGACCCTCCCACAGTGCGGTGTTCCCTCAGCACTGACCCTCCCACAGTGCGGCGCTCCCTCAGCACTGACCCTCCCACAGTGCGGCGCTCTCTCAGCACCGACCCTGCCACAGTGCGGCACTCCCTCAGCACCGACCCTCCCACAGTGCAGCGCTCCCTCAGCACTGACCCTCCCACAGTGCGGCTCTCCCTCAGCACTGACCGTCCCACAGTGCGGCGCTCCCTCAGCACTGACCCTCCCACAGTGCGGCGCTCCCTCAGCACAGACCCTCCCGCAGTGCGCCGCTCCCTCAGCACTGACCCTCCCACAGTGGGGCGCTCCCTCAGCACTGACCCTCCCGCAGTGCGGCGCTCCCTCAGCACTGACCCTCCCACAGTGCAGCGCTCCCTCAGCACCGACCCTCCCGCAGTGCGGCGCTCCCTCAGCACCGACCCTCCCACAGTGCGGCGCTCCCTCAGCACCGACCCTCCCACAGTGCGGCACTCCCTCAGCACTGACCCTCCCACAGTGCAGCGCTCCCTCAGCACTGACCCTCCCACAGTGCGGCGCTCCCTCAGCACTGACCCTCCCACAGTGCGGTGTTCCCTCAGCACTGACCCTCCCACAGTGCGGCGCTCCCTCAGCACTGACCCTCCCACAGTGCGGCGCTCCCTCAGCACTGACCCTCCCACAGTGCGGCGCTCCCTCAGCACTGACCCTCCCACAGTGCGGCGCTCCCTCAGCACCGACCCTCCCACAGTGCGGCGCTCCCTCAGCACCGACCCTCCCACAGTGCGGCGCTCCCTCAGCACCGACCCTCCCACAGTGCGGCGCTCCCTCAGCACCGACCCTCCCACAGTGCGGCGCTCCCTCAGCACTGACCCTCCCACAGTGCGGTGCTCCCTCAGCACTGACCCTCCCACAGTGCGGCGCTCCCTCAGCACCGACCCTCCCACAGTGCGGCGCTCCCTCAGCACTGACCCTCCCACAGTGCGGCGCTCCCTCAGCACCGACCCTCCCACAGTGCGGCGCTCCCTCAGCACTGACCCTCTCACAGTGCGGCACTCCCTCAGCACTGACCCTCCCACAGTGCGGCGCTCCCTCAGCACTGACCCTCCCACAATGCGGCGCTCCCTCAGCACTGACCCTCCCACAGTGCGGCGCTCCCTCAGTAGTGACCCTCCCACAGTGCGGCGCTCCCTCAGCACTGACCCTCCCACAGTGCGGTGTTCCCTCAGCACTGACCCTCCCACAGTGCGGCGCTCCCTCGGCACCGAGCCTTGGCGTTACTCACCTGTACTTTGGGTCCTCCACCTGAGACTTTGGAAATATAACTCATTATATATTTAGCTCCCACCGTCTTCCCGGCTCCACTTTCCCCACTGCCGAGAGAGGAAAATACATCAATAAACTGGAACATCACCCAATCCTCTCCCAGTCTGTAATTTTCCAATGTCCCAACCAGCCTGACAACTAATGAGATCGTCCGTGTGGAGAGGTAGAGAGAGAGAGAGAGAGGGAGAGAGAGACAGAGAGAGAGACAGAGAGAGAGAGAGAGATGGAGAGAGACTAAGAGAGAGAGAAAGATAGAGAGAGACAGAGAGAGAGAGATAGAGACAGAGAGAGATAGAGACAGAGAGAGAGACAGACAGAGAGACAGAAAGAGTGACAGAGAGAGAGAGATAGTGTGGTGAACCATCGTTGGTTACCACTGTGGGGTTATTCCAATGTTACTGTTGGGTTAGGGTGTTGACACTGTGGGGTTGTTATAATGTTGCTGTTGGGTTAGGGTGTTGACACTGTGGGATTAATATACCTGTGGTGGATGCTGTTATGGCACATCCCGGCCGGGCCCCGCCTCCTGGGGAGAGGTATAAGACCCTCTGCTCAGGCGGGACCCCTCCAGTCTGAATTGGTGTACTCGTGTTTAGTTAGTTCCATTGTTTGTCAATAAAAGCCTTCAATCGCTGAAGCCTTGTACCTCGTGCTTGATTGTCGCGCATCAATTTTATTGACAAACACAAAACTCTCGACAGTAAAGAGAGTATGGAGCAAATGCTGAAACCAGAGTGTCTGACGCTGGACCCACGTGCGGTCGGTGCCTCTAACACCTTCGACCACTGGTGGAAGTGTTTCGAGGACTACCTGGCAGCCTCTGCAGCAGTTACTACGGACGACGACAGACTCCAGGTCCTCCACGCGAGGGTAAGCGACACGGTCTATCTCGCGATTCGTGCGGCCACCACTTACCCGAGGGCCATCGAGCTCCTGAAGAAACGATACACGAGACCTCCCAACGAGATCCACGCTCGTTACCTCCTCGCTACACGACGTCGGCAGTCGGGCGAAACCATGGAGGACTACGCCAATGAGCTCTTGCAGCTTGCCAGGGGCTGCGACTGCAAAGCTGTGTCGGCAGAGCAGAGCATGTACGACCTCGCCCGAGATGCGTTTGTGGCAGGGGTAGGGTCTTCGTACATCCGGCTTAAGCTATTAGAGAAAGGGAACCTCAACTTGACCCAAGCGATGGAGATGGCTGAGATGCTGGAGGCAGCGTCGAAAAGCTTGGCTCTGTACCCCGAAGACCACGTGGAGACAACGTGGCAGGGGCAAGCACAAATCCCTCCTCGCCCCACGGGCTCGCGCTCCCATATCGACCCGACGACGGCGGCAGCTCCAGGCGGCCAGCGGTGCTATTTTTGCGGAGGAGCCAAGCATCCACGGCAACAGTGTCCTGCAAAAACGGCGATCTGCAGTCAGTGCGGTAAAAAGGGGCACTATGCTAAAGTTTGCAGGTCGAAGCCCAAGAACGGCAGTGCAGCCTGTGACCCTCCAGAGCGGAGACAATCTCCTTCGGCGTCGCAGTACCCGCGAGGTCCGACCACGTGCGAATCCAGGACGACGCCATCGTGGCTGGCGGAGGAAGAGGATGACCACCAGGAGTCGCTACGCTTGGCGCCCTCACCCACGTGCGATTCATGGGGGCGGCCATCGTGGTCGACGACGACCAGGAGCGACCAGCAGGGGTCCTCAGTATCAACCTCGGCTGCATGCAGTGACGTCCAAGGGCCAACGGTGGCGTCGATCTCTCTGGACCAGACAAAGCATCACAGGCTTGACTGTTCCATGATGAACATCAAGGTAAATGGTCGTACTGTGTATTGTCTGTTTGACAGTGGGAGCACCGAGAGTTTTATTCACCCTGACACTGCAAAGAGGTGTGGACTCCGGGTTCTACCTGCCAAACAGACAATTTCTATGGCATCACGGTCCCGGTCTGTACCGATCCAAGGACGTTGTGTGGTAACCCTGGAGGTGCAGGGCACAATTTACGAGCGATACAGGCTCCTTGTGTTGCCGCACCTTTGCGCGCCAATTCTCCTCGGACTAAACTTTATGGTCCACATGAAGAGTGTGATCCTACAGTACGGTGGGCCACTCCCTTCGCTGGCAGTAGGGAATCAGCCGCAGCCTCCAAATTGTCCAAAGCGCCCCGCATGCAATCTTTCCACACTAAAGATCACCACACCCTCTTTATTTAAGAATCTGGTACCAGGCTGCAAGCCCATCGCTACTAAAAGTAGACGTTACAGCGCTGAAGACCGGATCTTCATTAGATCTGAGGTTCAGCGGCTCCTCAAAGAAGGGATCATACAGCCCAGTGCTAGTCCGTGGAGAGCGCAGGTCGTGGTGGTTAAAAGCGGGAACAAACCCCGGATGGTCATCGACTACAGTCAGACCATTAACCGTTATACGCAGCTGGATGCGTATCCTCTCCCGCGCATATCTGATATGGTCAATCAGATTGCGCAGTACCGGGTGTTCTCCACCATAGACCTTAAGTCCGCCTACCACCAACTCCCCATCCGCCCAGAGGACCGACAATACACGGCTTTTGAGGCGGATGGTCGTCTGTATCAGTTTCTTAGGGTTCCATTTGGTGTCACCAATGGGGTCTCGGTCTTCCAGCGTGCTATGGACCGAATGGTGGACCAGAACGGGTTGCGGGCTACCTTCCCGTACCTGGATAACGTCACCATCTGCGGCCATGACCAGCAGGACCATGACACAAACCTCCAGAACTTTCTGCGCACTGCTTCTCGCCTGAATCTGACCTATAACAGGGAGAAGTGTGTATTCCGTACGCGCAGGTTAGCTATCCTGGGATACGTGGTGGAAAACGGGGTCATCGGCCCTGATCCAGACCGTATGTCCCCCCTTACTGAACTTCCCTTGCCCGCTAGCGCAAAAGCACTGAGGAGATGCCTCGGCTTTTTTTCTTATTATGCGCAGTGGGTCCCCAACTACGCGGACAAAGCCCGTCCGCTCATCAAGTCCACGACCTTCCCACTCACGCCGGAGGCCCAATTGGCCTTCAAGGCTTTGAAAAGCGATATTGCGAAAGCCACGATGCACGCGGTGGATGAATCCATCCCTTTTCAGGTGGAAAGTGATGCATCGGATTTCGCCCTGGCCGCCACACTAAACCAGGCAGGCAGGCCCGTCGCGTTTTTTTCCCGCACCCTTCAAGGTCCAGAAATTCGGCATTCAGCGGTGGAGAAGGAGGCTCAGGCTATTGTGGAGGCCATCAGACACTGGCGCCATTACCTGGCGGGGAAGCGGTTCATCCTGATCACGGATCAACGATCCGTGGCGTTTATGTTCAGTAATACGCAGCGGGGCAAGATCAAGAATGATAAGATCTTGCGGTGGAGAATTGAGCTCTCCACCTATAATTACGATATTATGTATCGTCCAGGGAAACTCAATGAGCCCTCGGATGCCCTCTC
>NW_027593311.1:20000-30000 GCF_964213995.1 Mustelus asterias
ACCCCAGTGTTATACAGCGACAGACCCATCCCAACCAGTACTGTACCCCAGTGTTATAGAGTGACAGACCCGCCCCCACCAGTACTGTACCCCAGTGTTACACAGTGACAGACCCGTCCCCACCAGTACTGTACCCCAGTGTTACACAGTGACAGACCCATCCCCACCAGTACTGTACCCCAGTGTTATACAGCGACAGACCCATCCCAACCAGTACTGTACCCCAGTGTTATACAGTGACAGACCCATCCCCACCAGTACTGTACCCCAGTGTTACACAGTGACAGACCCGCCCACACCAGTACTGTACCCCAGTGTTATACAGCGACAGCCCCATCCCCACCAGTACTGTACCCCAGTGTTATACAGTGACAGACCCGCCCCCACCAGTACTGTACCCCAGTGTTATACAGTGACAGACCCGCCCCCACCAGTACTGTACCCCAGTGTTATACAGCGACAGACCCATCCCCACCAGTATTGTACCCCAGTGTTATACAGTGACAGACCCGCCCCCACCAGTACTGTACCCCAGTGTTATACAGCGACAGACCCATCCCAACCAGTACTGTACCCCAGTGTTATACAGTGACAGACCCATCCCCACCAGTACTGTACCCCAGTGTTACACAGTGACAGACCCATCCCCACCAGTATTGTACCCCTGTGTTATACAGTGACAGACCCGCCCCCACCAGTACTGTACCCCAGTGTTATACAGTGACAGCCCCATCCCCACCAGCCCTGTACCCCAGTGTTATACAGTGACAGACCCGTCCCCACCAGTACTGTACCCCAGTGTTATACAGTGACAGACCCGCCCCCACCAGTACTGTACCCCAGTGTTATACAGTGCCAGACCCGCCCCCACCAGTACTGTACCCCAGTGTTATGCAGTGACAGACCCGTCCCCACCAGTATTGTACCCCAGTGTTATACAGCGACAGACCCATCCCCACCAGTACTGTACCCCAGTGTTATACAGTGACAGACCCATCCCCACCAGTACCGTACCTCAGTGTTATACAGTGACAGACCCGTCCCCACCAGTACTGTACCCCAGTGTTACACAGTGACAGACCCGCCCACACCAGTACTGTACCCCAGTGTTATACAGCGACAGCCCCATCCCCACCAGTACTGTACCCCAGTGTTATACAGCGACAGCCCCATCCCCACCAGTACTGTACCCCAGTGTTATACAGCGACAGCCCCATCCCCACCAGTACTGTACCCCAGTGTTATACAGCGACAGCCCCATCCCCACCAGTACTGTACCCCAGTGTTATACAGCGACAGACCCGCCCCCACCAGTACTGTACCCCAGTGTTATACAGAGACAGACCCGTCCCCACCAGTACTGTACCCCAGTGTTATACAGTGACAGACCCGTCCCCACCAGTACTGTACCCCAGTGTTATACAGTGACAGACCCGCCCCCACCAGTACTGTACCCCAGTGTTATGCAGTGACAGACCCGTCCCCACCAGTATTGTACCCCAGTGTTATACAGCGACAGACCCATCCCCACCAGTACTGTACCCCAGTGTTATACAGCGACAGACCCGTCCCCACCAGTACTGTACCCCAGTGTTATACAGTGACAGACCCGCCCCCACCAGTACTGTACCCCAGTGTTATACAGTGACAGACCCGTCCCCACCAGTACTGTACCCCAGTGTTATACAGTGACAGACCCATCCCCACCAGTACTGTACCTCAGTGTTATACAGTGACAGACCCGTCCCCACCAGTACTGTACCCCAGTGTTATACAGCGACAGACCCGTCCCCACCAGTACTGTACCCCAGTGTTACACAGTGACAGACCCGTCCCCACCAGTACTGTACCCCAGTGTTATACAGTGACAGACCCATCCCCACCAGTACTGTACCTCAGTGTTATACAGTGACAGACCCGTCCCCACCAGTACTGCACCCCAGTGTTATACAGCGACAGACCCATCCCCACCAGTATTGTACCCCAGTGTTATACAGCGACAGACCCATCCCCACCAGTACTGTACCCCAGTGTTACACAGTGACAGACCCGTCCCCACCAGTACTGTACCCCAGTGTTATACAGTGACAGACCCATCCCCACCAGTACTGTACCCCAGTGTTATACAGTGACAGACCCGTCCCCACCAGTACTGTACCCCAGTTTTATACAGCGACAGACCCATCCCCACCAGTATTGTACCCCAGTGTTATACAGCGACAGACCCATCCCCACCAGTACTGTACCCCAGTGTTATACAGTGACAGACCCGCCCCCACCAGTACTGTACCCCAGTGTTATACAGTGACAGACCCGCCCCCACCAGTACTGTACCCCAGTGTTATACAGCGACAGACCCGTCCCCACCAGTACTGTTCCTCAGTGTTATACAGTGACAGACCCGTCCCCACCAGTACTGTACCCCAGTGTTATACAGCGACAGACCCATCCCAACCAGTACTGTACCCCAGTGTTATACAGTGACAGACCCGTCCCCACCAGTACTGTACCCCAGTGTAATACAGTGACAGACCCATCCCCACCAGTACTGTACCCCAGTGTTATACAGCGACAGACCCATCCCAACAGGACTGTACCCCAGTGTTATACAGCGACAGACCCGTCCCCACCAGTACTGTACCCCAGTGTTATACAGCGACAGACCCGTCCCCACCAGTACTGTACCCCAGTGTTATACAGTGACAGACCCGTCCCCACCAGTACTGTACCCCAGTGTTACACAGTGACAGACCTGTCCCCACCAGTACTGTACCCCAGTGTTATACAGTGACAGACCCATCCCCACCAGTACTGTTCCCCAGTGCTATACAGCGACAGACCCGTCCCCACCAGTACTGTACCCCAGTGTTATACAGTGACAGACCCGTCCCCACCAGTACTGTTCCCCAGTGTTATACAGTGACAGTCCCGTCCCCACCAGTACTGTACCCCAGTGTTATACAGCGACAGACCCGTCCCCACCAGTACTGTACCCCAGTGTTATACAGTGACAGACCCGTCCCCACCAGTACTGTTCCCCAGTGTTATACAGTGACAGACCCGTCCCCACCAGTACTGTACCCCAGTGTTATACAGCGACAGACCCGTCCCCACCAGTACTGTACCCCAGTGTTATACAGCGACAGCCCCATCCCCACCAGTACTGTACCCCAGTGTTATACAGCGACAGACCCGCCCCCACCAGTACTGTACCCCAGTGTTATACAGAGACAGACCCGTCCCCACCAGTACTGTACCCCAGTGTTATACAGTGACAGACCCGTCCCCACCAGTACTGTACCCCAGTGTTATACAGTGACAGACCCGCCCCCACCAGTACTGTACCCCAGTGTTATGCAGTGACAGACCCGTCCCCACCAGTATTGTACCCCAGTGTTATACAGCGACAGACCCATCCCCACCAGTACTGTACCCCAGTGTTATACAGTGACAGACCCATCCCCACCAGTACTGTACCTCAGTGTTATACAGTGACAGACCCGTCCCCACCAGTACTGTACCCCAGTGTTATACAGCGACAGACCCGTCCCCACCAGTACTGTACCCCAGTGTTACACAGTGACAGACCCGTCCCCACCAGTACTGTACCCCAGTGTTATACAGTGACAGACCCATCCCCACCAGTACTGTACCTCAGTGTTATACAGTGACAGACCCGTCCCCACCAGTACTGCACCCCAGTGTTATACAGCGACAGACCCATCCCCACCAGTATTGTACCCCAGTGTTATACAGCGACAGACCCATCCCCACCAGTACTGTACCCCAGTGTTACACAGTGACAGACCCGTCCCCACCAGTACTGTACCCCAGTGTTATACAGTGACAGACCCATCCCCACCAGTACTGTACCCCAGTGTTATACAGTGACAGACCCGTCCCCACCAGTACTGTACCCCAGTTTTATACAGCGACAGACCCATCCCCACCAGTATTGTACCCCAGTGTTATACAGCGACAGACCCATCCCCACCAGTACTGTACCCCAGTGTTATACAGTGACAGACCCGTCCCCACCAGTACTGTACCCCAGTGTTATACAGTGACAGACCCGTCCCCACCAGTACTGTACCCCAGTGTTATACAGCGACAGACCCGTCCCCACCAGTACTGTTCCTCAGTGTTATACAGTGACAGACCCGTCCCCACCAGTACTGTACCCCAGTGTTATACAGCGACAGACCCATCCCCACCAGTACTGTACCCCAGTGTTACACAGTGACAGACCCGTCCCCACCAGTACTGTACCCCAGTGTAATACAGTGACAGACCCATCCCCACCAGTACTGTACCCCAGTGTTATACAGCGACAGACCCATCCCAACAGGACTGTACCCCAGTGTTATACAGCGACAGACCCGTCCCCACCAGTACTGTACCCCAGTGTTATACAGCGACAGACCCGTCCCCACCAGTACTGTACCCCAGTGTTATACAGTGACAGACCCGTCCCCACCAGTACTGTACCCCAGTGTTACACAGTGACAGACCTGTCCCCACCAGTACTGTACCCCAGTGTTATACAGTGACAGACCCATCCCCACCAGTACTGTTCCCCAGTGCTATACAGCGACAGACCCGTCCCCACCAGTACTGTACCCCAGTGTTATACAGTGACAGACCCGTCCCCACCAGTACTGTTCCCCAGTGTTATACAGTGACAGTCCCGTCCCCACCAGTACTGTACCCCAGTGTTATACAGCGACAGACCCGTCCCCACCAGTACTGTACCCCAGTGTTATACAGTGACAGACCCGTCCCCACCAGTACTGTACCCCAGTGTTATACAGTGACAGACCCGTCCCCACCAGTACTGTTCCCCAGTGTTATACAGTGACAGACCCGTCCCCACCAGTACTGTACCCCAGTGTTATACAGCGACAGACCCGTCCCCACCAGTACTGTACCCCAGTGTTATACAGTGACAGACCCGTCCCCACCAGTACTGTACCCCTGTGCTATACAGCGACAGACCCGTCCCCACCAGTACTGTACCCCAGTGTTATACAGTGACAGACCCGTCCCCACCAGTACTGTACCCCTGTGTTACACAGTGACAGACCCGTCCCCACCAGTACTGTACCCCAGTGTTATACAGTGACAGACCCGTCCCCACCAGTACTGTACCCCAGTGTTATACAGTGACAGACCCGTCCCCACCAGTACTGTACCCCAGTGTTATACAGGGACAGACCCGTCCCCACCAGTACTGTACCCCAGTGTTATACAGTGACAGACCCGTCCCCACCAGTACTGTACCCCAGTGTTATACAGTGACAGACCCGACCCCACCAGTACTGTACCCCAGTGTTATACAGTGACAGACCCGTCCCCACCAGTACTGTACCCCAGTGTTATACAGGGACAGACCCGTCCCCACCAGTACTGTACCCCAGTGTTATACAGTGACAGACCCGTCCCCACCAGTACTGTACCCCAGTGTTATACAGTGACAGACCCGACCCCACCAGTACTGTACCCCAGTGTTACACAGTGACAGACCCATCCCCACCAGTACTGTACCCCAGTGTTATACAGTGACAGACCCGTCCCCACCAGTACTTTACCCCAGTGTTATACAGTGACAGACCCGTCCCCACCAGTACTGTACCCCAGTGTTACACAGTGACAGACCTGTCCCCACCAGTACTGTACCCCAGTGTTATACAGTGACAGACCCGTCCCCACCAGTACTGTACCCCAGTGTTATACAGCGACAGCCCCATCCCCACCAGTACTGTACCCCAGTGTTATACAGCGACAGCCCCATCCCCACCAGTACTGTACCCCAGTGTTATACAGCGACAGCCCCATCCCCACCAGTACTGTACCCCAGTGTTATACAGCGACAGACCCGCCCCCACCAGTACTGTACCCCAGTGTTATACAGAGACAGACCCGTCCCCACCAGTACTGTACCCCAGTGTTATACAGTGACAGGCCCGTCCCCACCAGTACTGTACCCCAGTGTTATACAGTGACAGACCCGCCCCCACCAGTACTGTACCCCAGTGTTATGCAGTGACAGACCCGTCCCCACCAGTATTGTACCCCAGTGTTATACAGCGTCAGACCCGTCCCCACCAGTACTGTACCCCAGTGTTATACAGTGACAGACCCGCCCCCACCAGTACTGTACCCCAGTGTTATACAGTGACAGACCCGTCCCCACCAGTACTGTACCCCAGTGTTATACAGTGACAGACCCATCCCCACCAGTACTGTACCTCAGTGTTATACAGTGACAGACCCGTCCCCACCAGTACTGTACCCCAGTGTTATACAGCGACAGACCCGTCCCCACCAGTACTGTACCCCAGTGTTACACAGTGACAGACCCGTCCCCACCAGTACTGTACCCCAGTGTTATACAGTGACAGACCCATCCCCACCAGTACTGTACCTCAGTGTTATACAGTGACAGACCCGTCCCCACCAGTACTGCACCCCAGTGTTATACAGCGACAGACCCATCCCCACCAGTATTGTACCCCAGTGTTATACAGCGACAGACCCATCCCCACCAGTACTGTACCCCAGTGTTACACAGTGACAGACCCGTCCCCACCAGTACTGTACCCCAGTGTTATACAGTGACAGACCCATCCCCACCAGTACTGTACCCCAGTGTTATACAGTGACAGACCCGTCCCCACCAGTACTGTACCCCAGTTTTATACAGCGACAGACCCATCCCCACCAGTATTGTACCCCAGTGTTATACAGCGACAGACCCATCCCCACCAGTACTGTACCCCAGTGTTATACAGTGACAGACCCGCCCCCACCAGTACTGTACCCCAGTGTTATACAGTGACAGACCCGCCCCCACCAGTACTGTACCCCAGTGTTATACAGCGACAGACCCGTCCCCACCAGTACTGTTCCTCAGTGTTATACAGTGACAGACCCGTCCCCACCAGTACTGTACCCCAGTGTTATACAGCGACAGACCCATCCCAACCAGTACTGTACCCCAGTGTTATACAGTGACAGACCCGTCCCCACCAGTACTGTACCCCAGTGTAATACAGTGACAGACCCATCCCCACCAGTACTGTACCCCAGTGTTATACAGCGACAGACCCATCCCAACAGGACTGTACCCCAGTGTTATACAGCGACAGACCCGTCCCCACCAGTACTGTACCCCAGTGTTATACAGCGACAGACCCGTCCCCACCAGTACTGTACCCCAGTGTTATACAGTGACAGACCCGTCCCCACCAGTACTGTACCCCAGTGTTACACAGTGACAGACCTGTCCCCACCAGTACTGTACCCCAGTGTTATACAGTGACAGACCCATCCCCACCAGTACTGTTCCCCAGTGCTATACAGCGACAGACCCGTCCCCACCAGTACTGTACCCCAGTGTTATACAGTGACAGACCCGTCCCCACCAGTACTGTACCCCAGTGTTATACAGCGACAGACCCGTCCCCACCAGTACTGTACCCCAGTGTTATACAGTGACAGACCCGTCCCCACCAGTACTGTTCCCCAGTGTTATACAGTGACAGACCCGTCCCCACCAGTACTGTACCCCAGTGTTATACAGCGACAGACCCGTCCCCACCAGTACTGTACCCCAGTGTTATACAGCGACAGCCCCATCCCCACCAGTACTGTACCCCAGTGTTATACAGCGACAGACCCGCCCCCACCAGTACTGTACCCCAGTGTTATACAGAGACAGACCCGTCCCCACCAGTACTGTACCCCAGTGTTATACAGTGACAGACCCGTCCCCACCAGTACTGTACCCCAGTGTTATACAGTGACAGACCCGCCCCCACCAGTACTGTACCCCAGTGTTATGCAGTGACAGACCCGTCCCCACCAGTATTGTACCCCAGTGTTATACAGCGACAGACCCATCCCCACCAGTACTGTACCCCAGTGTTATACAGTGACAGACCCATCCCCACCAGTACTGTACCTCAGTGTTATACAGTGACAGACCCGTCCCCACCAGTACTGTACCCCAGTGTTATACAGCGACAGACCCGTCCCCACCAGTACTGTACCCCAGTGTTACACAGTGACAGACCCGTCCCCACCAGTACTGTACCCCAGTGTTATACAGTGACAGACCCATCCCCACCAGTACTGTACCTCAGTGTTATACAGTGACAGACCCGTCCCCACCAGTACTGCACCCCAGTGTTATACAGCGACAGACCCATCCCCACCAGTATTGTACCCCAGTGTTATACAGCGACAGACCCATCCCCACCAGTACTGTACCCCAGTGTTACACAGTGACAGACCCGTCCCCACCAGTACTGTACCCCAGTGTTATACAGTGACAGACCCATCCCCACCAGTACTGTACCCCAGTGTTATACAGTGACAGACCCGTCCCCACCAGTACTGTACCCCAGTTTTATACAGCGACAGACCCATCCCCACCAGTATTGTACCCCAGTGTTATACAGCGACAGACCCATCCCCACCAGTACTGTACCCCAGTGTTATACAGTGACAGACCCGTCCCCACCAGTACTGTACCCCAGTGTTATACAGTGACAGACCCGTCCCCACCAGTACTGTACCCCAGTGTTATACAGCGACAGACCCGTCCCCACCAGTACTGTTCCTCAGTGTTATACAGTGACAGACCCGTCCCCACCAGTACTGTACCCCAGTGTTATACAGCGACAGACCCATCCCCACCAGTACTGTACCCCAGTGTTACACAGTGACAGACCCGTCCCCACCAGTACTGTACCCCAGTGTAATACAGTGACAGACCCATCCCCACCAGTACTGTACCCCAGTGTTATACAGCGACAGACCCATCCCAACAGGACTGTACCCCAGTGTTATACAGCGACAGACCCGTCCCCACCAGTACTGTACCCCAGTGTTATACAGCGACAGACCCGTCCCCACCAGTACTGTACCCCAGTGTTATACAGTGACAGACCCGTCCCCACCAGTACTGTACCCCAGTGTTACACAGTGACAGACCTGTCCCCACCAGTACTGTACCCCAGTGTTATACAGTGACAGACCCATCCCCACCAGTACTGTTCCCCAGTGCTATACAGCGACAGACCCGTCCCCACCAGTACTGTACCCCAGTGTTATACAGTGACAGACCCGTCCCCACCAGTACTGTTCCCCAGTGTTATACAGTGACAGTCCCGTCCCCACCAGTACTGTACCCCAGTGTTATACAGCGACAGACCCGTCCCCACCAGTACTGTACCCCAGTGTTATACAGTGACAGACCCGTCCCCACCAGTACTGTTCCCCAGTGTTATACAGTGACAGACCCGTCCCCACCAGTACTGTACCCCAGTGTTATACAGCGACAGACCCGTCCCCACCAGTACTGTACCCCAGTGTTATACAGTGACAGACCCGTCCCCACCAGTACTGTACCCCTGTGCTATACAGCGACAGACCCGTCCCCACCAGTACTGTACCCCAGTGTTATACAGTGACAGACCCGTCCCCACCAGTACTGTACCCCTGTGTTACACAGTGACAGACCCGTCCCCACCAGTACTGTACCCCAGTGTTATACAGTGACAGACCCGTCCCCACCAGTACTGTACCCCAGTGTTATACAGTGACAGACCCGTCCCCACCAGTACTGTACCCCAGTGTTATACAGGGACAGACCCGTCCCCACCAGTACTGTACCCCAGTGTTATACAGTGACAGACCCGTCCCCACCAGTACTGTACCCCAGTGTTATACAGTGACAGACCCGACCCCACCAGTACTGTACCCCAGTGTTATACAGTGACAGACCCGTCCCCACCAGTACTGTACCCCAGTGTTATACAGGGACAGACCCGTCCCCACCAGTACTGTACCCCAGTGTTATACAGTGACAGACCCGTCCCCACCAGTACTGTACCCCAGTGTTATACAGTGACAGACCCGACCCCACCAGTACTGTACCCCAGTGTTACACAGTGACAGACCCATCCCCACCAGTACTGTACCCCAGTGTTATACA
>NW_027593312.1:0-7500 GCF_964213995.1 Mustelus asterias
AGAGACAGGGAGAGAGAGAGAGACAGGGAGAGAGAGAGAGACAGGGGGAGAGAGAGAGACAGGGGGAGAGAGAGAGACAGGGGGAGAGAGAGAGACAGGGGGAGAGAGACAGGGGGAGAGAGACAGGGGGAGAGAGACAGGGGGAGAGAGACAGGGGGAGAGAGACAGGGGGAGAGAGACAGGGGGAGAGAGACAGGGGGAGAGAGACAGGGGGAGAGAGACAGGGGGAGAGAGACAGGGGGAGAGAGACAGGGGGAGAGAGACAGGGGGAGAGAGACAGGGGGAGAGAGACAGGGGGAGAGAGACAGGGGGAGAGAGACAGGGAGAGAGAGACAGGGAGAGAGAGACAGGGAGAGAGAGAGACAGGGAGAGAGAGAGACAGGAGAGAGAGAGAGAGAGAGACAGGGTGATGCACATCAATTTGGACACGAGGCTCGAAGCTTCAGTAAAAGAAAGGCTCTTATTTACTGTAACGAAGCTACCAGAACTTATATACACTATCCCAGACTGAAGGGTCCCGGCCAGAGCAGGGACTCTTATACCTCTCCCAGGAGGCGGAGCCCGACTGGGATGTGCCACAACACTACAGTACAAAGGTGTAACAACCCCACCCTAACCCCAACAGCAACAATAGCACAATCCAACAGTAACATATGTACATCCTTGTAGTACTGGCCAGCCCCTGGCTCAGTACTATCCAGTGGGAACCAACGATGGTTCACCACATTCACCCCTCCTTTGAGAACAAAGGCCGGCGGGGTACAAAAAACAGAATAAAGTGTCAGCAGTCTATAAGTTCAGACGGTCAGGGGGACCGCACCGTCGTTGTGACCTCCTCAATACCGGCAGTGACACCGGAGTAGGCACTTGCGGTAGCGTTCTCCCCAAGGCGGCGTCCAGCTGTTCTTCCACGGACTCACAGGCCGGTTGACCCTGAGGTGACGGTAGTCCAGGGGATCCTGACACGCCCTGCGGTGGCGACCATCTTCGGGACTCAGGCAAGCTGTGCATTGGAGTAAAATTGTTAAGCAATGGTCCCGATGCTGCCCGCGCCGTGTCCGGGGAAGAAATGAGAGATAATGGATTCGTTACTGGGGGTATGGGAGCGACAGGGGTTGCTACGTCCCCTGCGGGCGCCAGGTCTCGGATCGAGACCGTGTCCTCTCGCCCGTCAGGGTATGCCACATAGGCATACTGAGCGTTGGCGTGGAGGAGGTGGACCGGTTCGACCAAGGGGTCGGACTTGCGGGCCCTTACATGTCGCCGCAGAAGGACGGGTCCTGGGTACGTCAACCAGGCTGGTAAAGATATCCCCGAGGACGACTTCCGAGGGAATGAGAACATCCTCTCGTGGGGAGTAGCATTGGTTGCCGTACACAGGAGGGAGCGAATGGAGTGAAGCTCATCAGGGAGGACCTCCTGCCAATGGGAGACTGGAAGGCCTTTGGACTTCAGCGCCAATAGGACAGCCTTCCAGACTGTAGCATTCTCTCGTTCCACCTGTCCATTACCCCTAGGGTTGTAACTCGTGGTCCTACTAGAGGCAATCCCGTATGAGAGCAGGAATTGCCTCAAGTCATTGCTCATGAACGACGAGCCCCTGTCGTTATGGATATAGCTGGGGTACCCGAACAGGGTAAAAAGATCACGGAATGCCTTGATCACCGTGGCAGCGGACGTGTCCGCACAGGGGACAACAAACGGGAACCGGGAGTACTCATCGATTATGTTTAGAAAGTACACGTTCCGATCTGTTGAGGGAAGGGGGCCCTTAAAATCAACACTCAGCCTCTCGAAGGGGCGAGTGGCCTTGACCAAATGTGCCCGGTCAGGTCGGTAAAAGTGCGGTTTGCATTCCGCGCAAATCCGACAGCTCCTTGTCACCGACCTGACATCCTCCACCGAGTAAGGCAGGTTGCGGGCTTTGACAAAGTGGTAGAGCCGAGTGACCCCAGGATGGCACAGATCATTATGGAGGGCGTTCAAGCGATCCTCCTGTATACTAGTGCATGTTCCGCGCGAGAGGGCATCCGAGGGCTCATGGAGTTTCCCTGGACGATACATGATATCGTAGTTATAGGTGGAGAGTTCAATTCTCCACCGCAAGATCTTGTCATTCTTGATCTTGCCCCTCTGCGTGTTGTTAAACATGAACGCCACGGACCGCTGGTCCGTGATCAGGGTGAACCGCTTTCCCGCCAGGTAATGGCGCCAGTGTCCGACGGCCTCCACAATGGCCTGGGCCTCCTTCTCCACCCCTGAATGCCGGATTTCGGGACCTTGGAGGGTGCGGGAAAAAAACGCGACGGGCCTGCCCGCCTGGTTCAGTGTGGCGGCCAGGGCGAAATCAGATGCATCGCTTTCCACCTGAAAAGGGATGGATTCGTCTACCGCGTGCATCGTGGCTTTCGCAATGTCGTGTTTCAATTTCTTGAAGGCCATTTGGGCCTCTGGCGTGAGGGGAAAAGTCGTGGACTTAATAAGCGGACGGGCTTTGTCCGCGTAGTTGGGAACCCACTGCGCATAATAGGAGAAGAAGCCCAGGCATCTTCTCAGTGTTTTTGCACTAGCGGGCAAGGGAAGTTCAGCAAGGGGGCGCATACGGTCTGGATCAGGGCCAATGACCCCGTTTTCCACCACGTATCCCAGGATGGCTAACTGGCGCGTACGAAACACACACTTCTCCCTGTTGTAGGTCAAATTCAGGCGAGATGCAGTGCGTAAAAAGTTTTGGAGATTTGTGTCATGGTCCTGCTGATCATGGCCGCAGATGGTGACATTATCCAGGTACGGGAAGGTAGCCCGCAGCCTGTTCTGGTCCACCATTCGGTCCATAGCACGCTGGAAGACCGAGACCCCATTGGTGACACCAAAGGGAACCCTAAGAAAATGATACAAGCGACCATCCGCCTCAAAAGCCGTGTATTGTCGGTCCTCTGGGCGAATGGGGAGTTGGTGGTAGGCGGACTTGAGGTCTATGGTGGAGAACACCCGGTACTGCGCAATCTGATTGACCATATCAGATATGCGCGGGAGAGGATACGCATCCAGCTGCGTATATCAGTTAATGGTCTGACTGTAATCAATGACCATCCGGGGTTTGTTCCCGCTCTTGACCACAACAACCTGTGCCCTCCACGGACTAACACTGGGCTATATGATCCCTTCTTTGAGGAGTCGCTGAACCTCAGATCTGATGAAGATCCGATCCTCAGTGCTGTAACGCCTACTTTTAGAAGCGATGGGCTTGCAGCCTGGTACCAGATTCTGAAATAAAGAGGGTGTGGTGATCTTTAACGTAGAAAGATTGCAGGCGTGGGCAATTTGGAGACTGCAGCTGTTCTCCCACTGCCAGCGAAGGGAGTGGCCTACCGTACTGTAGGATCACACTCCTCAAGTGGACCATGAAGTTTAGTCCGAGAAGAATTGGCGCGCAAAGATACGGCAACACAAGGAGCTTGAAACGCTCGTAAATTGTGCCTTGTACTTTCAAGGTTACCACGCAACTCCCTAGCACGGCGACAGACCGGGACCTTGATGCCATAGAGATTGTCTGTTTGGCAGGTTGAATCTGGAGTCCACACCTCTTCACAGTGTCAGGGTGGATAAAGCTCTCAGTGCTCCCGCTGTCAAACAGACAATAAAGCACATGATTGTTTACCTGGATATCCATCATCGAACGATTAAGCCTGTGAGGCTTAGCCTGGTCCAGGATGATCGACGCCACCGTTGGTTCATGAACGTCACTGCAGGCAGCTGAGGTCGATGCTGAGGACCCCTGCTGGTCGCTCGTGGTCATCGTTGACCAACATGGCCGCCCCCATGAATCGCACATGGGTGAGGGCTCCAAACTCAGCGACCCCTGGTGGTCATCCTCCTCCGACTCCGTCGACCGTAATGGCTTCGTCCTGGCCTCGCACGTGGACGAACCCTGCGATGACTTCGACGACGATGGTGATGATCCCCGTTCTGAAGGGTCGCAGGCCGCACTGCCGTTCCAGGGCTTCGATCTGCACACCTTTGCATAATGCCCCTTTTTACCGCATGCGGTACAGATTACCGCTTTAGCGGGACACCTTTGTCGGGTATGTTTTGCTCCTCTGCAGAAGTAGCACCGCGGGCCGCATGGGGCTGCAGCCGTCGTCTGGCCCGAATGGGAGCACGCCATAACACCGCACTTCGAGCCCGAGGGGCGAGGAGAGATTTGCGACTGCTCCTGCCACGTTGTCTCCACGTGGTCCTCTGGATATAAGACTAAGCTCTTTGAAGCTGACTCGAGCATTTCAGCTAATTCCATGGCCTGGGTAAGATTGAGATTTCCCTTTTCTAGCAGCTTGAGACGGATGTACGAAGACCCGACCCCGGCCACAAACGCATCTCGGGCGAGGTCGTACATGCTCTGCTCAGCCGACACAGCTTTGCAGTCACAGCCCCTGGCTAGCTGTAAGAGTTCATTGGCGTAATCCTCCATGGTTTCGCCCGACTGCCGACGTCGTGTAGCGAGGAGGTAACGAGCGTGGATCTCGTTAGGAGGTTTTGTATAGCGCTTCTTTAGAAGCTCGAGGGCCCTCGGGTAAGTGGTGGCCACACGGATCGCGAGGTAGACTGTGTCGCTTACCCTCGCATGGAGGACCCGGAGTCTGTCATCATCTGTGGTGACCACTGCGGAGGCTGCCAGGTAGACTTCAAAACACTTCAGCCAGTGGTCGAAGGTGTTAGAAGCGCCCACCGCACGTGGATGTAGCGTCAGACGTTCTGGCTTTAGGATTTGCTCCATACTCTCCTTCCTTTATTTCTTCCGTCGAGAGTTTAATGTTAGTTTATAAAATTGATGCGCATCAATTGGACACGAGGCTCAAAGCTTCAGTAAAAGAAGGCTTTTATTAACTAACAATGGAGCTATCAGAACTTTAACACACTATCCCAGACTGAAGGGGGTCCCGCCCGAGCAGGGGGTCTTATACCTCTCCCAAGAGGCGGAGCCCGACTGGGATGTGCCACAACAGTAACAAACACAGGTGTAACAACCCCACCCTAACCCCAACAGTAACATATGTACATCCTTGTAGTCCTGGCCAGCCCCTGGCTCAGCACTATCCAGTGGGAACCAACGATGGTTCACCACACAGGGAGAGAGAGAGACAGGGAGAGAGAGAGACGGGGAGAGAGACAGACGGGGAGAGAGAGAGACGGGGAGAGAGAGAGACGGGGAGAGAGAATGACAGACGGGGAGAGAGAGAGACGGGGAGAGAGAGAGACAGACGGGGAGAGAGAGAGACGGGGAGAGAGAGAGACGGGGAGAGAGAGAGACAGACGGGGAGAGAGAGAGACGGGGAGAGAGAGAGACAGACGGGGAGAGAGAGAGACGGGGAGAGAGAGAGACAGACGGGGAGAGAGAGAGACGGGGAGAGAGACAGACGGGGAGAGAGAGAGACGGGGAGAGAGAGAGACAGACGGGGAGAGAGAGAGACGGGGAGAGAGACAGACGGGGAGAGAGAGAGACGGGGAGAGAGAGAGACAGACGGGGAGAGAGAGACAGACGGGGAGAGAGAGACAGACGGGGAGAGAGAGACAGACGGGGAGAGAGAGAGACGGGGAGAGAGAGAGACGGGGAGAGAGAGAGACGGGGAGAGAGAGACAGACGGGGAGAGAGACAGACGGGGAGAGAGAGAGACGGGGAGAGAGAGAGACGGGGAGAGAGAGAGACGGGGAGAGAGAGAGAGACGGGGAGAGAGAGAGACGGGGAGAGAGAGAGACGGGGAGAGAGAGAGACGGGGAGAGAGAGAGACGGGGAGAGAGAGACAGACGGGGAGAGAGACAGACGGGGAGAGAGACAGACGGGGAGAGAGACAGACGGGGAGAGAGACAGACGGGGAGAGAGACAGACGGGGAGAGAGACAGACGGGGAGAGAGACAGACGGGGAGAGAGACAGACGGGGAGAGAGACAGACGGGGAGAGAGACAGACGGGGAGAGAGACAGACGGGGAGAGAGACAGACGGGGAGAGAGACAGACGGGGAGAGAGACAGACGGGGAGAGAGACAGACGGGGAGAGAGACAGACGGGGAGAGAGACAGACGGGGAGAGAGACAGACGGGGAGAGAGACAGACGGGGAGAGAGACAGACGGGGAGAGAGACAGACGGGGAGAGAGACAGACGGGGAGAGAGACAGACGGGGAGAGAGACAGACGGGGAGAGAGACAGACGGGGAGAGAGACAGACGGGGAGAGAGACAGACGGGGAGAGAGACAGACGGGGAGAGAGACAGACGGGGAGAGAGACAGACGGGGAGAGAGACAGACGGGGAGAGAGACAGACGGGGAGAGAGACAGACGGGGAGAGAGACAGACGGGGAGAGAGACAGACGGGGAGAGAGACAGACGGGGAGAGAGACAGACGGGGAGAGAGACAGACGGGGAGAGAGACAGACGGGGAGAGAGACAGACGGGGAGAGAGACAGACGGGGAGAGAGACAGACGGGGAGAGAGACAGACGGGGAGAGAGACAGACGGGGAGAGAGACAGACGGGGAGAGAGACAGACGGGGAGAGAGACAGACGGGGAGAGAGACAGACGGGGAGAGAGACAGACGGGGAGAGAGACAGACGGGGAGAGAGACAGACGGGGAGAGAGACAGACGGGGAGAGAGACAGACGGGGAGAGAGACAGACGGGGAGAGAGACAGACGGGGAGAGAGACAGACGGGGAGAGAGACAGACGGGGAGAGAGACAGACGGGGAGAGAGACAGACGGGGAGAGAGACAGACGGGGAGAGAGACAGACGGGGAGAGAGACAGACGGGGAGAGAGACAGACGGGGAGAGAGACAGACGGGGAGAGAGACAGACGGGGAGAGAGACAGACGGGGAGAGAGACAGACGGGGAGAGAGACAGACGGGGAGAGAGACAGACGGGGAGAGAGACAGACGGGGAGAGAGACAGACGGGGAGAGAGACAGACGGGGAGAGAGACAGACGGGGAGAGAGACAGACGGGGAGAGAGACAGACGGGGAGAGAGACAGACGGGGAGAGAGACAGACGGGGAGAGAGACAGACGGGGAGAGAGACAGACGGGGAGAGAGACAGACGGGGAGAGAGACAGACGGGGAGAGAGACAGACGGGGAGAGAGACAGACGGGGAGAGAGACAGACGGGGAGAGAGACAGACGGGGAGAGAGACAGACGGGGAGAGAGACAGACGGGGAGAGAGACAGACGGGGAGAGAGACAGACGGGGAGAGAGACAGACGGGGAGAGAGACAGACGGGGAGAGAGACAGACGGGGAGAGAGACAGACGGGGAGAGAGACAGACGGGGAGAGAGACAGACGGGGAGAGAGACAGACGGGGAGAGAGACAGACGGGGAGAGAGACAGACGGGGAGAGAGACAGACGGGGAGAGAGACAGACGGGGAGAGAGACAGACGGGGAGAGAGACAGACGGGGAGAGAGACAGACGGGGAGAGAGACAGACGGGGAGAGAGACAGACGGGGAGAGAGACA
>NW_027593312.1:12500-34653 GCF_964213995.1 Mustelus asterias
TGTTGTCTACATGGACTTCAGTAAGGCCTTTGACAAGGTCCCTCATGGCAGACTGGTGCAGAAGGTGAAGTCGCATGGGATCAGAGTTGAGCTGGCAAGGTGGATACAAAACTGGCTCGGTCAAAGAAGACAGAGGGTAGCAGTGGAAGGGTGTGTTTCTGAATGGAGGGCTGTGACAAGTGGTGTTCCTCAGGGATCAGTGCTGGGACCTTTGCTGTTTGTAATATATATAAATGATTTGGAGGAAAATGTAACTGGATTGATTAGTAAGTTTGCGGATGACACAAAGGTTGGTGGATTTGCGGATAGCGATGAGGACCATCAGAGGATACAGCAGGATATAGATCAGTTGGAGACTTGGGCGGAGAGATGGCAGATGGAGTTTAATCCGGACAAATGTGAGGTAATGCATTTTGGAAGGTCTAATACAGATAGGAAATATACAGTAAATGGCAGAACCCTTAAGAGTATTGATAGGCAGAGGGATCTGGGTGTACAGGTACACAGATCACTGAAAGTGGCAATGCAGGTGGAGAAGGTAGTCAAGAAGGCATACGGCATGCTTACCTTCATCGGCCGGGACATTGAGTTTAAAAATTGGCAAGTCGTGTTGCCGCTTTATAGAACCTTAGTTAGGCCGCACTTGGAATATAGTGTTCAATTCTGGTCTCCACACTACCAGAAGGATGTGGAGGCTTTGGAGAGGGTACAGAAAAGATTTACCAGGATGTTGCCTGATATGGAGGGCATTAGCTATGAGGAGAGGTTGGAGAAACTTGGTTTGTTCTCACTGGAGCGACGGAGGTTGAGGGGAGACCTGATAGAAGTCTACAAGATTATGAGAGGCATGGACAGAGTGGATAGTCAGAAGCTTTTTCCCAGGGTGGAAGAGTCAATTACCAGGGGGGGCACAGGTTTAAGGTGCGAGGGGCAAGGTTTAAAGGAGATGTACGAGGCAGATTTTTTACATAGAGGGTGGTGGGTGCCTGGAACCCGTTGCCGGGGGAGGGAGTGGAAGCGGATACGGTAGTGACTTTTAAGGGGCGTCTTGACAAGTACATGAATAGGATGGGAATAGAGGGATATGGTCCCCGGAAGGGTAGGGGGTTTTAGCTCAGTCGGGCAGCATGGTCGGTGCAGGCTTGGAGGGGCCGAAGGGCCTGTTCCTGTGCTGTAATTTTCTTTGTTCGTGTTCACCCAGAGAGAGCACAGCGCCTGGCGCTGCCCGCAGAGAGAGCGCCCAACCCCACCCAGAGCACCCAGCCCCACCCAGAGCACCCAGCCCCACCCAGAGCTCCCAGTGCCACCCAGAGAGAGGTCCCAGTGCCACCCAGAGAGAGCACAGCGCCCTGGCGCCGCCCGCAGTGAGAGCGCCCAACCCCACCCAGAGCGCCCAACCCCACCCAGAGCTCCCAGTGCCACCCAGAGAGAGGTCCCAGTGCCACCCAGAGAGAGCACACAGTGCCACCCAGAGAGAGCACCCAGTGCCACCCAGAGAGAGCACCCAGTGCCACCCAGAGCCGCCCAGAGAACGCGCCCAGTGTCACCCCGATCCCAGAGTGTGGCCTCCTTTCCGAGAATACCCCCCTTCCTTGCAGAGTTAGCCCCGCTGGTTGGCTGTCCCAGGCCAATCAGACCTCCACCAACAGGAAGGCTGCTGTCCTCCCATGGCCATGGGGCTTTCCCCTGATGGGCTGAATGGCCTCGTACTCACCTGTTCAGCTCCAGTAAGAGAGTAGGCGTGACCTTTAACCAGTTTCTGAGAGGTCACGGCCTCTGTCTCTGCTGCACTGGTAATCTAAAATACAAAGCATGATCAGATCACAGAGAGATCCAGGCTGCAGTGAGGGACAGATCACAGATAGAGCCAGGCCGCAGTGAGGGAATGATCACAGATAGAGCCAGGCTGCAGTGAGGGAATGATCACAGATAGAGCCAGGCTGCAGTGAGGGAATGATCACAGATAGAGCCAGGCTGCAGTGAGGGAATGATCACAGAGAGAGCCAGGCTGCAGTGAGGGAATGATCACAGATAGAGCCAGGCCGCAGTGAGGGACAGATCACAGATAGAGCCAGGCCGCAGTGAGGGACAGATCACAGATAGAGCCAGGCTGCAGTGAGGGAATGATCACAGATAGAGCCAGGCTGCAGTGAGGGAATGATCACAGAGAGAGCCAGGCTGCAGTGAGGGAATGATCACAGATAGAGCCAGGCCGCAGTGAGGGACAGATCACAGATAGAGCCAGGCTGCAGTGAGGGAATGATCACAGATAGAGCCAGGCCGCAGTGAGGGAATGATCACAGAGAGAGCCAGGCCGCAGTGAGGGACAGATCACAGATAGAGCCAGGCCGAAGTGAGGGAATGATCACAGATAGAGCCAGGCCGCAGTGAGGGAATGATCACAGAGAGAGCCAGGCCGCAGTGAGGGAATGATCACAGAGAGAGCCAGGCTGCAGTGAGGGAATGATCACAGATAGAGCCAGGCTGCAGTGAGGGACAGATCACAGATAGAGCCAGGCCGCAGTGAGGGAATGATCACAGATACAGCCAGGCTGCAGTGAGGGACAGATCACAGATAGAGCCAGGCCGCAGTGAGGGAATGATCACAGAGAGAGCCAGGCTGCAGTGAGGGAATGATCACAGATAGAGCCAGGCCGCAGTGAGGGACAGATCACAGATAGAGCCAGGCTGCAGTGAGGGAATGATCACAGAGAGAGCCAGGCTGCAGTGAGGGACAGATCACAGATAGAGCCAGGCTGCAGTGAGGGAATGATCACAGATAGAGCCAGGCCGCAGTGAGGGACAGATCACAGATAGAGCCAGGCCGCAGTGAGGGACAGATCACAGATAGAGCCAGGCTGCAGTGAGGGAATGATCACAGATAGAGCCAGGCCGCAGTGAGGGAATGATCACAGAGAGAGCCAGGCTGCAGTGAGGGAATGATCACAGATAGAGCCAGGCCGCAGTGAGGGAATGATCACAGATAGAGCCAGGCTGCAGTGAGGGACAGATCACAGAGAGAGCCAGGGCGCAGTGAGGGACAGATCACAGATAGAGCCAGGGCGCAGTGAGGGAATGATCACAGAGAGAGCCAGGGCGCAGTGAGGGAATGATCACAGATAGAGCCAGGCTGCAGTGAGGGAATGATCACAGAGAGAGCCAGGGCGCAGTGAGGGAATGATCACAGATAGAGCCAGGCCGCAGTGAGGGAATGATCACAGATAGAGCCAGGCCGCAGTGAGGGAATGATCACAGATAGAGCCAGGCTGCAGTGAGGGACAGATCACAGAGAGAGCCAGGCTGCAGTGAGGGACAGATCACAGATAGAGCCAGGGCGCAGTGAGGGAATGATCACAGAGAGAGCCAGGGCGCAGTGAGGGAATGATCACAGATAGAGCCAGGCTGCAGTGAGGGAATGATCACAGAGAGAGCCAGGGCGCAGTGAGGGAATGATCACAGATAGAGCCAGGCCGCAGTGAGGGAATGATCACAGATAGAGCCAGGCCGCAGTGAGGGAATGATCACAGATAGAGCCAGGCCGCAGTGAGGGAATGATCACAGATAGAGCCAGGCCGCAGTGAGGGAATGATCACAGATAGAGCCAGGCTGCAGTGAGGGAATGATCACAGATAGAGCCAGGCTGCAGTGAGGGAATGATCACAGATAGAGCCAGGCCGCAGTGAGGGACAGATCACAGATAGAGCCAGGCCGCAGTGAGGGAATGATCACAGATAGAGCCAGGCTGCAGTGAGGGAATGATCACAGATAGAGCCAGGCTGCAGTGAGGGACAGATCACAGAGAGAGCCAGGCTGCAGTGAGGGAATGATCACAGATAGAGCCAGGCTGCAGTGAGGGAATGATCACAGAGAGAGCCAGGCTGCAGTGAGGGACAGATCACAGATAGAGCCAGGCTGCAGTGAGGGAATGATCACAGATAGAGCCAGGCTGCAGTGAGGGAATGATCACAGATAGAGCCAGGCTGCAGTGAGGGACAGATCACAGATAGAGCCAGGGCGCAGTGAGGGACAGATCACAGATAGAGCCAGGGCGCAGTGAGGGAATGATCACAGAGAGAGCCAGGGCGCAGTGAGGGACAGATCACAGATAGAGCCAGGGCGCAGTGAGGGAATGATCACAGAGAGAGCCAGGGCGCAGTGAGGGACAGATCACAGATAGAGCCAGGGCGCAGTGAGGGAATGATCACAGATAGAGCCAGGGCGCAGTGAGGGAATGATCACAGATAGAGCCAGGCTGCAGTGAGGGAATGATCACAGATAGAGCCAGGGCGCAGTGAGGGAATGATCACAGATAGAGCCAGGCCGCAGTGAGGGAATGATCACAGATAGAGCCAGGCCGCAGTGAGGGAATGATCACAGATAGAGCCAGGCCGCAGTGAGGGAATGATCACAGAGAGAGCCAGGCTGCAGTGAGGGACAGATCACAGAGAGAGCCAGGCTGCAGTGAGGGACAGATCACAGATAGAGCCAGGGCGCAGTGAGGGAATGATCACAGATAGAGCCAGGGCGCAGTGAGGGAATGATCACAGATAGAGCCAGGCTGCAGTGAGGGACAGATCACAGATAGAGCCAGGCTGCAGTGAGGGACAGATCACAGATAGAGCCAGGGCGCAGTGAGGGACAGATCACAGAGAGAGCCAGGCTGCAGTGAGGGACAGATCACAGATAGAGCCAGGGCGCAGTGAGGGACAGATCACAGAGAGAGCCAGGCTGCAGTGAGGGAATGATCACAGATAGAGCCAGGGCGCAGTGAGGGAATGATCACAGATAGAGCCAGGGCGCAGTGAGGGAATGATCACAGATAGAGCCAGGCCGCAGTGAGGGAATGATCACAGAGAGAGCCAGGCTGCAGTGAGGGAATGATCACAGAGAGAGCCAGGCTGCAGTGAGGGAATGATCACAGATAGAGCCAGGCCGCAGTGAGGGAATGATCACAGATAGAGCCAGGCCGCAGTGAGGGACAGATCACAGAGAGAGCCAGGCCGCAGTGAGGGACAGATCACAGATAGAGCCAGGCTGCAGTGAGGGACAGATCACAGATAGAGCCAGGGCGCAGTGAGGGACAGATCACAGATAGAGCCAGGCTGCAGTGAGGGACAGATCACAGATAGAGCCAGGCTGCAGTGAGGGACAGATCACAGATAGAGCCAGGGCGCAGTGAGGGACAGATCACAGAGAGAGCCAGGCTGCAGTGAGGGACAGATCACAGATAGAGCCAGGGCGCAGTGAGGGACAGATCACAGATAGAGCCAGGGCGCAGTGAGGGAATGATCACAGATAGAGCCAGGCTGCAGTGAGGGAATGATCACAGATAGAGCCAGGGCGCAGTGAGGGAATGATCACAGATAGAGCCAGGCCGCAGTGAGGGAATGATCACAGAGAGAGCCAGGCTGCAGTGAGGGAATGATCACAGATAGAGCCAGGCCGCAGTGAGGGAATGATCACAGAGAGAGCCAGGCCGCAGTGAGGGAATGATCACAGAGAGAGCCAGGCTGCAGTGAGGGACAGATCACAGATAGAGCCAGGCCGCAGTGAGGGACAGATCACAGATAGAGCCAGGCCGCAGTGAGGGACAGATCACAGATAGAGCCAGGCTGCAGTGAGGGAATGATCACAGATAGAGCCAGGCTGCAGTGAGGGACAGATCACAGATAGAGCCAGGCCGCAGTGAGGGAATGATCACAGATAGAGCCAGGCTGCAGTGAGGGACAGATCACAGATAGAGCCAGGCTGCAGTGAGGGAATGATCACAGATAGAGCCAGGCCGCAGTGAGGGAATGATCACAGATAGAGCCAGGCCGCAGTGAGGGAATGATCACAGATAGAGCCAGGCTGCAGTGAGGGAATGATCACAGATAGAGCCAGGCTGCAGTGAGGGAATGATCACAGATAGAGCCAGGCTGCAGTGAGGGAATGATCACAGATAGAGCCAGGCTGCAGTGAGGGAATGATCACAGAGAGAGCCAGGCCGCAGTGAGGGACAGATCACAGATAGAGCCAGGCTGCAGTGAGGGAATGATCACAGATAGAGCCAGGCTGCAGTGAGGGAATGATCACAGAGAGAGCCAGGCCGCAGTGAGGGACAGATCACAGATAGAGCCAGGCTGCAGTGAGGGAATGATCACAGATAGAGCCAGGCTGCAGTGAGGGAATGATCACAGATAGAGCCAGGCTGCAGTGAGGGAATGATCACAGATAGAGCCAGGCTGCAGTGAGGGACAGATCACAGAGAGAGCCAGGCTGCAGTGAGGGACAGATCACAGATAGAGCCAGGCTGCAGTGAGGGAATGATCACAGATAGAGCCAGGCCGCAGTGAGGGAATGATCACAGATAGAGCCAGGCCGCAGTGAGGGAATGATCACAGATAGAGCCAGGCTGCAGTGAGGGACAGATCACAGAGAGATCCAGGCTGCAGTGAGGGACAGATCACAGATAGAGCCAGGCCGCAGTGAGGGAATGATCACAGATAGAGCCAGGCCGCAGTGAGGGAATGATCACAGAGAGATCCAGGCTGCAGTGAGGGACAGATCACAGAGAGAGCCAGGCTGCAGTGAGGGAATGATCACAGATAGATCCAGGCTGCAGTGAGGGACAGATCACAGATAGAGCCAGGCCGCAGTGAGGGACAGATCACAGATAGAGCCAGGCTGCAGTGAGGGAATGATCACAGATAGATCCAGGCTGCAGTGAGGGACAGATCACAGATAGAGCCAGGCCGCAGTGAGGGACAGATCACAGATAGAGCCAGGGCGCAGTGAGGGACAGATCACAGATAGAGCCAGGCTGCAGTGAGGGAATGATCACAGATAGAGCCAGGCTGCAGTGAGGGAATGATCACAGATAGAGCCAGGCCGCAGTGAGGGAATGATCACAGATAGAGCCAGGCTGCAGTGAGGGAATGATCACAGATAGAGCCAGGCTGCAGTGAGGGACAGATCACAGAGAGAGCCAGGCTGCAGTGAGGGAATGATCACAGATAGAGCCAGGGCGCAGTGAGGGAATGATCACAGATAGAGCCAGGCTGCAGTGAGGGACAGATCACAGATAGAGCCAGGCTGCAGTGAGGGACAGATCACAGAGAGAGCCAGGGCGCAGTGAGGGAATGATCACAGATAGAGCCAGGGCGCAGTGAGGGACAGATCACAGATAGAGCCAGGCTGCAGTGAGGGACAGATCACAGATAGAGCCAGGCTGCAGTGAGGGACAGATCACAGATAGAGCCAGGCCGCAGTGAGGGACAGATCACAGATAGAGCCAGGCCGCAGTGAGGGACAGATCACAGATAGAGCCAGGCTGCAGTGAGGGACAGATCACAGATAGAGCCAGGCTGCAGTGCGGGAATGATCACAGATAGAGCCAGGCTGCAGTGAGGGAATGATCACAGATAGAGCCAGGCCGCAGTGAGGGAATGATCACAGATAGAGCCAGGCCGCAGTGAGGGAATGATCACAGATAGAGCCAGGCTGCAGTGAGGGACAGATCACAGATAGAGCCAGGCCGCAGTGAGGGACAGATCACAGATAGAGCCAGGCCGCAGTGAGGGAATGATCACAGATAGAGCCAGGCTGCAGTGAGGGACAGATCACAGATAGAGCCAGGCTGCAGTGAGGGAATGATCACAGATAGAGCCAGGCTGCAGTGAGGGACAGATCACAGATAGAGCCAGGCTGCAGTGAGGGAATGATCACAGATAGAGCCAGGCTGCAGTGAGGGACAGATCACAGATAGAGCCAGGCTGCAGTGAGGGACAGATCACAGATAGAGCCAGGCCGCAGTGAGGGAATGATCACAGAGAGAGCCAGGCTGCAGTGAGGGAATGATCACAGATAGAGCCAGGCTGCAGTGAGGGACAGATCACAGATAGAGCCAGGCTGCAGTGAGGGAATGATCACAGATAGAGCCAGGCCGCAGTGAGGGACAGATCACAGATAGAGCCAGGCCGCAGTGAGGGACAGATCACAGATAGAGCCAGGCCGCAGTGAGGGACAGATCACAGATAGAGCCAGGCCGCAGTGAGGGACAGATCACAGATAGAGCCAGGCCGCAGTGAGGGACAGATCACAGATAGAGCCAGGCCGCAGTGAGGGACAGATCACAGATAGAGCCAGGCTGCAGTGAGGGAATGATCACAGAGAGAGCCAGGCTGCAGTGAGGGACAGATCACAGATAGAGCCAGGCTGCAGTGAGGGACAGATCACAGATAGAGCCAGGCCGCAGTGAGGGAATGATCACAGAGAGAGCCAGGCTGCAGTGAGGGAATGATCACAGATAGAGCCAGGCTGCAGTGAGGGACAGATCACAGATAGAGCCAGGCTGCAGTGAGGGAATGATCACAGATAGAGCCAGGCCGCAGTGAGGGACAGATCACAGATAGAGCCAGGCCGCAGTGAGGGACAGATCACAGATAGAGCCAGGCCGCAGTGAGGGACAGATCACAGATAGAGCCAGGCCGCAGTGAGGGACAGATCACAGATAGAGCCAGGCCGCAGTGAGGGACAGATCACAGATAGAGCCAGGCCGCAGTGAGGGACAGATCACAGATAGAGCCAGGCTGCAGTGAGGGACAGATCACAGATAGAGCCAGGCTGCAGTGAGGGAATGATCACAGATAGAGCCAGGCTGCAGTGAGGGAATGATCACAGATAGAGCCAGGCCGCAGTGAGGGAATGATCACAGAGAGAGCCAGGCCGCAGTGAGGGAATGATCACAGAGAGAGCCAGGCTGCAGTGAGGGAATGATCACAGATAGAGCCAGGCCGCAGTGAGGGACAGATCACAGATAGAGCCAGGCCGCAGTGAGGGAATGATCACAGATAGAGCCAGGCTGCAGTGAGGGAATGATCACAGATAGAGCCAGGCTGCAGTGAGGGAATGATCACAGATAGAGCCAGGCCGCAGTGAGGGAATGATCACAGATAGAGCCAGGCTGCAGTGAGGGACAGATCACAGATAGAGCCAGGCTGCAGTGAGGGAATGATCACAGAGAGAGCCAGGCTGCAGTGAGGGACAGATCACAGATAGAGCCAGGGCGCAGTGAGGGAATGATCACAGAGAGAGCCAGGCTGCAGTGAGGGAATGATCACAGATAGAGCCAGGCTGCAGTGAGGGACAGATCACAGATAGAGCCAGGCTGCAGTGAGGGAATGATCACAGATAGAGCCAGGCCGCAGTGAGGGACAGATCACAGATAGAGCCAGGCCGCAGTGAGGGACAGATCACAGATAGAGCCAGGCCGCAGTGAGGGACAGATCACAGATAGAGCCAGGCCGCAGTGAGGGACAGATCACAGATAGAGCCAGGCCGCAGTGAGGGACAGATCACAGATAGAGCCAGGCCGCAGTGAGGGACAGATCACAGATAGAGCCAGGCTGCAGTGAGGGACAGATCACAGATAGAGCCAGGCTGCAGTGAGGGAATGATCACAGAGAGAGCCAGGCTGCAGTGAGGGACAGATCACAGATAGAGCCAGGCTGCAGTGAGGGACAGATCACAGATAGAGCCAGGCCGCAGTGAGGGAATGATCACAGATAGAGCCAGGCCGCAGTGAGGGAATGATCACAGAGAGAGCCAGGCTGCAGTGAGGGACAGATCACAGATAGAGCCAGGCCGCAGTGAGGGAATGATCACAGATAGAGCCAGGCCGCAGTGAGGGAATGATCACAGATAGAGCCAGGCTGCAGTGAGGGACAGATCACAGAGAGATCCAGGCTGCAGTGAGGGACAGATCACAGATAGAGCCAGGCCGCAGTGAGGGAATGATCACAGATAGAGCCAGGCCGCAGTGAGGGAATGATCACAGAGAGATCCAGGCTGCAGTGAGGGACAGATCACAGAGAGAGCCAGGCTGCAGTGAGGGAATGATCACAGATAGATCCAGGCTGCAGTGAGGGACAGATCACAGATAGAGCCAGGCTGCAGTGAGGGAATGATCACAGATAGAGCCAGGCTGCAGTGAGGGAATGATCACAGATAGAGCCAGGCCGCAGTGAGGGACAGATCACAGATAGAGCCAGGCTGCAGTGAGGGAATGATCACAGATAGAGCCAGGCCGCAGTGAGGGACAGATCACAGATAGAGCCAGGCTGCAGTGAGGGAATGATCACAGAGAGATCCAGGCCGCAGTGAGGGACAGATCACAGATAGAGCCAGGCTGCAGTGAGGGACAGATCACAGAGAGAGCCAGGCTGCAGTGAGGGAATGATCACAGATAGAGCCGGGCTGCAGTGAGGGACAGATCACAGATAGAGCCAGGCCGCAGTGAGGGAATGATCACAGATAGAGCCAGGCTGCAGTGAGGGACAGATCACAGATAGAGCCAGGCCGCAGTGAGGGACAGATCACAGATAGAGCCAGGCTGCAGTGAGGGAATGATCACAGATAGAGCCAGGCTGCAGTGAGGGACAGATCACAGATAGAGCCAGGGCGCAGTGAGGGAATGATCACAGAGAGAGCCAGGCCGCAGTGAGGGACAGATCACAGATAGAGCCAGGCCGCAGTGAGGGAATGATCACAGATAGAGCCAGGCTGCAGTGAGGGACAGATCACAGAGAGAGCCAGGCTGCAGTGAGGGAATGATCACAGATAGATCCAGGCTGCAGTGAGGGACAGATCACAGATAGAGCCAGGCTGCAGTGAGGGACAGATCACAGAGAGAGCCAGGCTGCAGTGAGGGAATGATCACAGATAGATCCAGGCTGCAGTGAGGGAATGATCACAGATAGAGCCAGGCTGCAGTGAGGGAATGATCACAGATAGAGCCAGGCTGCAGTGAGGGAATGATCACAGATAGAGCCAGGCCGCAGTGAGGGAATGATCACAGATAGAGCCAGGCTGCAGTGAGGGACAGATCACAGATAGAGCCAGGCCGCAGTGAGGGACAGATCACAGATAGAGCCAGGCTGCAGTGAGGGAATGATCACAGATAGAGCCAGGCTGCAGTGAGGGAATGATCACAGAGAGAGCCAGGCTGCAGTGAGGGAATGATCACAGATAGAGCCAGGCTGCAGTGAGGGAATGATCACAGAGAGAGCCAGGCTGCAGTGAGGGACAGATCACAGATAGAGCCAGGCCGCAGTGAGGGAATGATCACAGATAGAGCCAGGGCGCAGTGACGGAATGATCACAGATAGAGCCAGGCCGCAGTGAGGGAATGATCACAGATAGAGCCAGGCTGCAGTGAGGGAATGATCACAGAGAGAGCCAGGCTGCAGTGAGGGAATGATCACAGATAGAGCCAGGCTGCAGTGAGGGACAGATCACAGAGAGATCCAGGCTGCAGTGAGGGACAGATCACAGATAGAGCCAGGCTGCAGTGAGGGACAGATCACAGATAGAGCCAGGCCGCAGTGAGGGACAGATCACAGATAGAGCCAGGCCGCAGTGAGGGACAGATCACAGATAGAGCCAGGCTGCAGTGAGGGAATGATCACAGATAGAGCCAGGCCGCAGTGAGGGACAGATCACAGATAGAGCCAGGCTGCAGTGAGGGACAGATCACAGAGAGAGCCAGGCTGCAGTGAGGGAATGATCACAGATAGAGCCAGGGCGCAGTGAGGGACAGATCACAGATAGAGCCAGGCTGCAGTGAGGGACAGATCACAGAGAGAGCCAGGCTGCAGTGAGGGAATGATCACAGATAGAGCCAGGCTGCAGTGAGGGACAGATCACAGAGAGAGCCAGGCTGCAGTGAGGGAATGATCACAGATAGAGCCAGGCCGCAGTGAGGGAATGATCACAGATAGAGCCAGGCTGCAGTGAGGGAATGATCACAGATAGAGCCAGGCTGCAGTGAGGGAATGATCACAGATAGAGCCAGGCTGCAGTGAGGGAATGATCACAGATAGAGCCAGGCCGCAGTGAGGGAATGATCACAGATAGAGCCAGGCCGCAGTGAGGGAATGATCACAGATAGAGCCAGGCTGCAGTGAGGGAATGATCACAGATAGAGCCAGGCCGCAGTGAGGGACAGATCACAGAGAGATCCAGGCTGCAGTGAGGGAATGATCACAGATAGAGCCAGGCTGCAGTGAGGGAATGATCACAGATAGAGCCAGGCCGCAGTGAGGGAATGATCACAGAGAGAGCCAGGCTGCAGTGAGGGAATGATCACAGAGAGATCCAGGCTGCAGTGAGGGAATGATCACAGATAGAGCCAGGCTGCAGTGAGGGAATGATCACAGATAGAGCCAGGCCGCAGTGAGGGAATGATCACAGAGAGAGCCAGGCTGCAGTGAGGGACAGATCACAGATAGAGCCAGGCTGCAGTGAGGGACAGATCACAGAGAGAGCCAGGGCGCAGTGAGGGAATGATCACAGATAGAGCCAGGCTGCAGTGAGGGAATGATCACAGATAGAGCCAGGGCGCAGTGAGGGACAGATCACAGATAGAGCCAGGCTGCAGTGAGGGACAGATCACAGATAGAGCCAGGCTGCAGTGAGGGACAGATCACAGATAGAGCCAGGCTGCAGTGCGGGAATGATCACAGATAGAGCCAGGCTGCAGTGAGGGACAGATCACAGATAGAGCCAGGCCGCAGTGAGGGAATGATCACAGAGAGAGCCAGGCTGCAGTGAGGGAATGATCACAGATAGAGCCAGGCTGCAGTGAGGGAATGATCACAGATAGAGCCAGGCTGCAGTGAGGGACAGATCACAGATAGAGCCAGGCTGCAGTGAGGGACAGATCACAGATAGAGCCAGGCTGCAGTGAGGGACAGATCACAGATAGAGCCAGGCCGCAGTGAGGGACAGATCACAGATAGAGCCAGGCTGCAGTGAGGGAATGATCACAGATAGAGCCAGGCTGCAGTGAGGGACAGATCACAGATAGAGCCAGGCTGCAGTGAGGGAATGATCACAGATAGAGCCAGGCCGCAGTGAGGGACAGATCACAGATAGAGCCAGGCTGCAGTGAGGGAATGATCACAGATAGAGCCAGGCTGCAGTGAGGGACAGATCACAGATAGAGCCAGGCTGCAGTGAGGGACAGATCACAGATAGAGCCAGGCTGCAGTGAGGGACAGATCACAGAGAGAGCCAGGCTGCAGTGAGGGACAGATCACAGATAGAGCCAGGCCGCAGTGAGGGAATGATCACAGATAGAGCCAGGCCGCAGTGAGGGAATGATCACAGATAGAGCCAGGCCGCAGTGAGGGAATGATCACAGAGAGAGCCAGGCTGCAGTGAGGGACAGATCACAGAGAGAGCCAGGCTGCAGTGAGGGAATGATCACAGATAGATCCAGGCTGCAGTGAGGGACAGATCACAGATAGAGCCAGGCTGCAGTGAGGGAATGATCACAGATAGAGCCAGGCTGCAGTGAGGGAATGATCACAGATAGAGCCAGGCCGCAGTGAGGGACAGATCACAGATAGAGCCAGGCTGCAGTGAGGGAATGATCACAGATAGAGCCAGGCCGCAGTGAGGGACAGATCACAGATAGAGCCAGGCTGCAGTGAGGGAATGATCACAGATAGAGCCAGGGCGCAGTGAGGGAATGATCACAGAGAGATCCAGGCCGCAGTGAGGGACAGATCACAGATAGAGCCAGGCCGCAGTGAGGGAATGATCACAGATAGAGCCAGGCTGCAGTGAGGGAATGATCACAGATAGAGCCAGGCCGCAGTGAGGGACAGATCACAGATAGAGCCAGGCTGCAGTGAGGGAATGATCACAGATAGAGCCAGGCTGCAGTGAGGGACAGATCACAGAGAGAGCCAGGCTGCAGTGAGGGAATGATCACAGATAGAGCCAGGCCGCAGTGAGGGAATGATCACAGATAGAGCCAGGCTGCAGTGAGGGAATGATCACAGATAGAGCCAGGCTGCAGTGAGGGAATGATCACAGATAGAGCCAGGCTGCAGTGAGGGAATGATCACAGATAGAGCCAGGCCGCAGTGAGGGAATGATCACAGATAGAGCCAGGCTGCAGTGAGGGACAGATCACAGATAGAGCCAGGCTGCAGTGAGGGACAGATCACAGAGAGAGCCAGGGCGCAGTGAGGGAATGATCACAGATAGAGCCAGGCTGCAGTGAGGGACAGATCACAGATAGAGCCAGGCTGCAGTGAGGGACAGATCACAGATAGAGCCAGGCTGCAGTGAGGGAATGATCACAGATAGAGCCAGGCTGCAGTGAGGGACAGATCACAGATAGAGCCAGGCCGCAGTGAGGGAATGATCACAGATAGAGCCAGGCCGCAGTGAGGGAATGATCACAGATAGAGCCAGGCTGCAGTGAGGGAATGATCACAGAGAGAGCCAGGCTGCAGTGAGGGAATGATCACAGATAGAGCCAGGCTGCAGTGAGGGACAGATCACAGATAGAGCCAGGCTGCAGTGAGGGAATGATCACAGATAGAGCCAGGGCGCAGTGAGGGACAGATCACAGAGAGAGCCAGGCTGCAGTGAGGGACAGATCACAGATAGAGCCAGGCTGCAGTGAGGGAATGATCACAGATAGAGCCAGGCTGCAGTGAGGGACAGATCACAGAGAGATCCAGGCCGCAGTGAGGGACAGATCACAGATAGAGCCAGGGCGCAGTGAGGGAATGATCACAGATACAGCCAGGCCGCAGTGAGGGAATGATCACAGATAGAGCCAGGCCGCAGTGAGGGACAGATCACAGATAGAGCCAGGCTGCAGTGAGGGAATGATCACAGATAGAGCCAGGCTGCAGTGAGGGAATGATCACAGAGAGAGCCAGGCTGCAGTGAGGGAATGATCACAGATAGAGCCAGGCTGCAGTGAGGGACAGATCACAGATAGAGCCAGGCCGCAGTGAGGGAATGATCACAGATAGAGCCAGGCTGCAGTGAGGGAATGATCACAGATAGAGCCAGGGCGCAGTGAGGGAATGATCACAGATAGAGCCAGGCTGCAGTGAGGGACAGATCACAGAGAGATCCAGGCCGCAGTGAGGGAATGATCACAGATAGAGCCAGGCTGCAGTGAGGGACAGATCACAGATAGAGCCAGGCCGCAGTGAGGGACAGATCACAGAGAGATCCAGGCCGCAGTGAGGGACAGATCACAGATAGAGCCAGGGCGCAGTGAGGGAATGATCACAGAGAGAGCCAGGCTGCAGTGAGGGAATGATCACAGAGAGAGCCAGGGCGCAGTGAGGGAATGATCACAGAGAGAGCCAGGCTGCAGTGAGGGACAGATCACAGATAGAGCCAGGCTGCAGTGAGGGAATGATCACAGAGAGAGCCAGGCTGCAGTGAGGGAATGATCACAGAGAGAGCCAGGGCGCAGTGAGGGAATGATCACAGAGAGAGCCAGGCTGCAGTGAGGGAATGATCACAGATAGAGCCAGGCCGCAGTGAGGGAATGATCACAGATAGAGCCAGGCTGCAGTGAGGGAATGATCACAGATAGAGCCAGGCTGCAGTGAGGGAATGATCACAGATAGAGCCAGGCTGCAGTGAGGGACAGATCACAGAGAGAGCCAGGCCGCAGTGAGGGAATGATCACAGATAGAGCCAGGCTGCAGTGAGGGAATGATCACAGAGAGAGCCAGGCTGCAGTGAGGGAATGATCACAGATAGAGCCAGGGCGCAGTGAGGGAATGATCACAGATAGAGCCAGGCCGCAGTGAGGGTCCGAACCGGTAAAACCCCCAACACTGAGGGAGGATTTAACACGGCCAATCCACCCTAACCAGCACGTCTTTCAGACTGTGGGAGGAAACCAGAGCACCCGGAGGAAACCCACGCAGACACGGGGAGAATGTGGAACCTCCAGACAGACAGTCACCCGAGGCCGGGAATTGAACCCGGGTCCCTGGCGCTGTGAGGCAGCAGCGCTAACCACTGTGTCACCCTGGGTCCCTGGCACTGTGAGGCAGCAGTGCTAACCACTGTGTCACCCTGGGTCCCTGGCACTGTGAGGCAGCAGTGCTAACCACTGTGCCACCCTGGGTCCCTGGCACTGTGAGGCAGCAGTGCTAACCACTGTGTCACCGCGCCGACCTGTGATGACCATGAAACCGATGTCGATTGTCAGAAAAACCCATCTGGTTCACTAATGTCCTTCAGGGAAGGAAATCTGCCGTCCTGACCTGGTCTGGCCTACATGTGACTCCAGAGCCACAGCAGTGTGGGTGACTCTGAAATGGCTGTGAGCCAGACTCAGTTCAGGGGTAATGAGGGAGGGACACTGGATGCTGGTCCAGCCGGTGATTCCCACATCCCCATGAATGAATGAAAAAGGTGTGACTTCAACATTAGTCCATAAAATGAGAGCGGAGGGTGTGGGGTAACAAGCAGAGACCGGTGGGCGGACTGGAAGCAGAAAGTGGGGATTAATGGGCTGTTTTCGGGTGGGTGATGTCCCACAGTGCCAGGTCTCAGCTCTTTACAATTTCTATCAATCAAGGGGATAAAGAGATTAAAGGGACAGTTGTGAAGTTTGCTGATGACACAGAGATAGTGGGAGAGTCAGCTGCAGCTCGGACAGGAGCAGGCTGCAAAGGGAGTGGCAGAAACCTGGGAGATGGAGAATAATGTGGGAAAAAGTGAACAGGAAAGGTTGAAAAGTAAATTATTTGAATGGAGTCTGCAGAACCCTGAGCTGCAGAGGGATCTGGGCGTACTGGGAGATGGATCAGGAAATGTTAGTCTGCAGGTACAGCAAGTGATTCGGAAGATAAATGGAGTGTTGTTCATTGTGAGGGGAATGGAATATAGAGGTCGGCCTGTTCTGCTGCAGCTGTACAGGGAGTTGGTGAGACCAGACCCACAGCAGTGTGCTCCCTTAGGAGCAGGCAGGACAGCGCTGAGAGACACAGGGAGCAACACACAGTTGGTGAGTGGGGGTATTTTAAGGGTTAATCTCTTTTTAAATTCTAGTCCAATCTGTATTTAGATTTGAATTAAGTTTCTTGCAGTATTAGTCACGGAGAAACAAGTTCCTGCAGGACAGGGAGTGACGGTTGATTCATTGGGTACTTCCTTCCAGTTCGATTCTCCAGCCAGCTGGACTGACTCATCTGTGTGGGATTCCAGCTCTAAAAGACTCGGATGTTCCTCTCTCCACAGATGCTGTCAGACAGGCTGAGATTTTCTGTTCTTGTTTCAGATTCCAGCATCCACAATCACCTGGTTTTATATCAGTCAAGCTGGCCTTGTTAAGCCCACAAAATAAGCACGGGTTCAGGCGATTGGGGCTTGCTCAGTGGTAAAAACTGGGCGGCACCGACATGTTGGGCCGAAGGGCCTGTTTCCCTGCTGTAAACCTCAATGACTCTCTGGACAAACATAGCAGCTCGTCACCGAGCGCGGCTCCTCACCGAGCGTGGCCCGAACGCAGGCCGTCACCGAGCGCGGCTCCTCACCGAGCGCGGCCCGAACGCAGGCCGTCACCGAGCGCAGCCCGAACGCAGGCCATCACCGAGCGCGGCCCGAAAGCAGGCCGTCACCGAGCGCGGTCCGAATGCAGGCCGTCACCAAGCGCGGCCCGAACGCAGGCCGTCACCAAGCGCGGCCCAAACGCAGGCCGTCACCAAGCGTGGCCGAATGCAGGCTGTCACCGAGCGCAGCCCGAATGCAGGCTGTCACCGAGCGCGGCCCGAATGCAGGCTGTCACCGAGCGCGGCCCGAATGCAGGCTGTCACCGAGCGCGGCCCGAATGCAGGCTGTCACCAAGCGTGGCCCGAACGCAGGTTGTCACCGAGCGCAGGCCATCACCGAGCGCGGCCCGAACGCAGGCCGTCATCGAGCGCGGCCCGAACGCAGGCCGTCACCGAGCGCGGCCTGAACGCAGGCCGTCACCGAGCGCGGCCCGAACGCAGGCCGTCACCGAGCGCGGCCCGAATGCAGGCCGTCACCGAGCGCAGCCCGAACGCAGGCCGTCACCGAGCGCGGCCCGAATGCAGGCCGTCACCGAGCGCGGTCCGAACGCAGGCCGTCACCGAGCGCGGCCCGAATGCAGGCCGTCATGGCGCGGTGACTCCAGCGATTCAGTGAGTGAGGGAGTTTGGAGCAGCGAGCGAGGCGGGAGGAGGGTAAGTGATTGGTTAGCAAGTATTTTGCTGATCTATCTTTCTGAATTGGCTGAGTCACGGTTTTAAGCTTCATTCACAACACAAATTAAAACTGTTCACCCACTGGGAACAGGACCATTTATTCTAATTCAGTGAAGATTATAATGAATGATGAAGGTGGAATGAAGGTGGCAGGGTGGGGAATGTGCAGCGTCTACACGATGTGGGACACACTGTGATCTGCAGTGAGTGCCTGTGTCTCTGGCTCAGAGTCAGCGAGCTGGAGGCTGAGCTGCAGACACTGCATCGAGAAGGCAGCAAGTCAGGTGAAGAAAGTCAGGTGGAATTCTCTGCTCCAGAAAGCAGTGGCGCTGGGTCACTGAACCTACTGAAAGCAGAGACTGACAGAGTGACACAGGGGCCAGGGTTTATGGTCCAAAAGATGCACAGATGAGGTGGATTGGCCATGCTAAATGGTCCCTGAATGTCCCAAGATGTTCGGGGCATTAGTACATCAGCTTACAGGGTTCGGGTAGGGTGTTCTGCTGGACAGTCGCTGCAGACTCAGAGATTCATTGAATCCCTACAATACAGAAGAGGCCATTCGGCCCATTGAATCTGCACTGGTTCTGACAGGTTATCAGATTACCCAGACCCTCCCCCCACACCCTACCCCTGTAACCCCGCACATTTAACATGGCTAATTCATCTAACCTGCACATCTTGGGACACTCAACGGGCTGAACAGCCTCTTTCTACACTGTAGGGATTCGATGCTATTATACACGGACGGAAGATGGAGTTGAGACCAGAATCAGATCAGCCATGATCTTATTAAATGGAGGAGCAGACTCGAGGGGCTGAATGGCCTCCTCCTGTTCCAAAGTCCCATGTTCCGGTGTAGATGCAGTTCAGAGAAGGCTCACTCATCTGATACTTGGGATAGGAGGGCAGGGTGGGCAGAGTGGCCTTTTATCAGTGGAGTTTAGAAGATTGAGCAGTGATCTTATTGGAAGACTGTGAAAGGAGAAAAGTTTAAAGGGAATATTAGGGGGGCTTCTTCACGCAGAGAGTGGTGGGAGTGTGGAATGAGCTGCCGGATAAAGTGGTAAATGCGGGGTCACTTTTAACATTTAAGAAAAACTTGGATGGGTTCATGGATGAGAGGGGTGTGGAGGGATATGGTCCAAGTGCAGGTCAGTGGGACTAGGTATAAAATGGTTCGGCACAGACAAGAAGGGCCAAAAGGCCTGTTTCTGAGCTGTAATTTTCTATGGTTCTAAGACAATCCCTGGGGGGGGTGGACAGGGTGGATGTGGAGAGAATCCAGAGCCAGGGTTTAAAACTCAGGGCTCACAAGTTTCAGTTGGAGCTGTTTTCCCCAGAGGGTGCAGAGTTTCCGGAACTCTCTTCCCCACGCAGCGTGGACGCTGACTACGGATATTTTTAAGGCAGAGGGAGATAGATTCTTGATTGGCAAGGGGGTGAAAGGTTGTCAGGAAGTTAGATTGGATCAGTCAGGACGGAGGGATTTCCTGCTCTGATTCCCTTGCTTTGTACATTCAGAGAATGAGCTGCTCACAGCCAGACAGAGCGATTGAGTCATAGAGTCAGAGAGGTTTACAGCATGGAAACAGGCCCTTCGGCCCAACTTGTCCATGCCGCCCTTTGTTTTTAAAACCCCTAAGCTAATCCCAACTGCCCGCGTTTGGCCCATATCCCTCTACACCCATCGTATCCATGTAACTGTCTAAATCCTTTTTGAAAGACAAAATTGTAACCGCATTGTACCTGCCGAGATTGGACAGAGAGAGAGTCCAATCTCCCTGGACTGGAATCGGGAACTTACATCAATGGAACATCCCATCAGGGAACCACGCTGCAGCGCTTTCTGAACAATGTGGAAGAGATTGGACGGAGCAGATTTCAACTCGTACCATTCTGCAACACCCCCTGTAAAATCCTCAAAACCCTCGGTGGTGGAACCTCCAGACAAAGCCTCATAGCATCCGTTTAACCTGTCAGAGGGAAGAGAGAGACAGAGTATCACTGTGGGGGAGGGAGGGAGAGGGGGGCAGGGGTGCGGGGGCCGAGAGTGGTGGGGAGGAGGGGCCGAGAGTGGTGGGGAGGAGGGGCCGAGTGGTGGGGAGGAGGGGCCGAGAGTGGTGGGGAGGAGGGGCCGAGAGTGGTGGGGAGGAGGGGCCGAGAGTGGTGGGGAGGAGGGGCCGAGAGTGGTGGGGAGGAGGGGCCGAGAGTGGTGGGGAGGAGGGGCCGAGAGTGGTGGGGAGGAGGGGCCGAGAGTGGTGGGGAGGAGGGGCCGAGAGTGGTGGGGAGGAGGGGCCGAGAGTGGTGGGGAGGAGGGGCCGAGAGTGGTGGGGAGGAGGGGCCGAGAGTGGTGGGGAGGAGGGGCCGAGAGTGGTGGGGAGGAGGGGCCGAGAGTGGGGGGGAGGAGGGGCCAAGAGTGGTGGGAGGAGGGGCCGAGAGTGGTGGGGAGGAGGGGCCGAGAGTGGTGGGGAGGAGGGGCCGAGAGTGGTGGGGAGGAGGGAGGCCGAGAGTGGTGGGGAGGGGGGGCCGAGAGTGGTGGGGAGGGGGGGCCGAGAGTGGTGGGGAGGGGGGGGGCCGAGAGTGGTGGGGAGGGGGGGGGCCGAGAGTGGTGGGGAGGGGGGGGGGCCGAGAGTGGTGGGGAGGGGGGGGGGCCGAGAGTGGTGGGGAGGGGGGGGGGCCGAGAGTGGTGGGGAGGGGGGGGGCCGAGAGTGGTGGGGAGGGGGGCCGAGAGTGGTGGGGAGGGGGGAGGCCGAGAGTGGTGGGGAGGAGGGGGGGCCGAGAGTGGTGGGGAGGAGGGGGGGCCGAGAGTGGTGGGGAGGGGGGGGGCCGAGAGTGGTGGGGAGGAGGGGCCGAGAGTGGTGGGGAGGGGGGGGGCCGAGAGTGGTGGGGAGGGGGGGGGCCGAGAGTGGTGGGGAGGGGGGGGGCCGAGAGTGGTGGGGAGGGGGGGGGCCGAGAGTGGTGGGGAGGGGGGAGGCCGAGAGTGGGGGGGAGGGGGGAGGCCGAGAGTGGTGGGGAGGGGGGGGGGCCGAGAGTGGTGGGGAGGGGGGGGCCGAGAGTGGTGGGGAGGAGGGGCCGAGAGTGGTGGGGAGGGGGGGGGCCGAGAGTGGTGGGGAGGGGGGGGGCCGAGAGTGGTGGGGAGGGGGGGGGCCGAGAGTGGTGGGGAGGAGGGGCCGAGAGTGGTGGGGAGGGGGGGGGGCCGAGAGTGGTGGGGAGGAGGGGCCGAGAGTGGTGGGGAGGAGGGGCCGAGAGTGGTGGGGAGGGGGGAGGCCGAGAGTGGTGGGGAGGGGGGTGACCCGAGAGTGGTGGGGAGGGGGGGGGGGGGGCTGAGAGGGCAGGGGGTGGGAGGGCAGGGGGTGGGGTGGCACAATGGTTAGCACTGCTGCCTCACAGCGCCAGGGACCCGGGTTCAATTCCCGGCTTAGGTCACTGTCTGTGTGGAGTCTGCACGTTCTCCCCGTGTCTGCGTGGGTTTCCTCCGGGTGCTCCGGTTTCCTCCCACACGTCTGAAAGACGTGCTGGTTAGGGTGCATTGGCCATGCTAAATTCTCCCTCAGTGTACCCGAACAGGCGCCGGAGTGTGGCGACTAGTGAAATTTCACAGTAACTTCATTGCAGTGTTAATGTAAGCCTACTTGTGACACTAATCAATAAATAGAGAGAGGGTGGGCGAGAGGAATTAACAAGACGCGGGAGTATTTAATGAATGGCGGGACACTGGGAAGCTCAGAGGAACAGAGGGATCTTGGGGGAATGATTCACAGATTCCGGAAGTCCGCAGGATAGTTAAAAAGGCACAAGGGACACTTGCTTTCATCAGTTTGGCACAGAGTAGAAGCGCAGGGAGGTAATGTTGGAGTTGTACAGAGCGTTGGTGAGGCCCCAGCTGGAGCCTGTGTGCAGTTCTGGTCACCTCCCTACAGGAAGGGCGGGTTAGTACTGGAGGGGGTGCAGAGGAGATTCCATAGAACGATAGAAATGATTCAGCACAGAAGGAGGCCATTTGATCATCTTGTCCATGCTAGCCCAAAGACACCCAGGTGCCTTTTCTAATGCACCCCGCCCATAACCCTGTAACTTACAGCACTTAGACAGGGTAGATTCAGAAA
>NW_027593313.1:0-34615 GCF_964213995.1 Mustelus asterias
ATTTCTCCTCATCTCTGTTCTAAAGTGACTCCCTTTTATTCTAAGGCTGTGCCCCCGCGTCCTAGTCTCCCCTGTTAATGGAAACAACTTCCCTACGTCCATCCTATCTAAGCCGTTCATTATCTTGTAAGTTTCTATCAGATCTCCCCTCAACCTCCTAAACTCCAATGAATATAATCCCACGATCCTCAGACGTTCATCGTATGTCAGGCCTACCATTCCTGGGATCATCCGTGTGAATCTCCGCTGGACCCGCTCCAGTGCCAGTATGTCCTTCCTGAGGTGTGGGGCCCAAAATTGCTCACAGTACTCCAAATGGGGCCTAACCAGTGCTTTATAAAGCCTCAGAAGTACATCCCTGCTTTTGTATTCCAAGCCTCTTGAGATAAATGACAACATTACATTTGCTTTCTTAATTACGGACTCAACCTGCAAGTTTACCTTTAGAGAATCCTGGACTAGGACTCCCAAGTCCCTTTGCACTTTAGCATTATGAATTTTGTCACCGTTTAGAAAATAGTCCATGCCTCTATTCTTTTTTCCAAAGTGTACGACCTCGCACTTGCCCACGTTGAATTTCATCAGCCACTTCTTGGACCACTCTCCTAAACTGTCTAAATCTTTCTGCAGCCTCCCCACCTCCTCAATACTACCTGCCCCTCCACCTATCTTTGTATCATCGGCAAACTTGGCCAAAATGCTCCCAGTCCCGTCATCTAGATCGTTAATATATAAAGAGAACAGCTGTGGCCCCAACACTGAACCCTGCGGGACACCACTTGTCACCGGTTGCCATTCTGAGAAAGAACCTTTTATCCCAACTCTCTGCCTTCTGTCTGACAGCCAATCGTCAATCCATGTTAGTACCTTGCCTCGAATACCATGGGCCCTTATTTTACTCAGCAGTCTCCCGTGAGGCACCTTGTCAAAGGCCTTTTGGAAGTCAAGATAGATAACATCCATTGGCTCTCCTTGGTCTAACCTATTTGTTATCTCTTCAAAGAACTCTAACAGGTTTGTCAGGCACGACCTCCCCTTACTAAATCCATGCTGACTTGTCTTAATCCGACCCTGCACTTCCAAGAATTTAGAAATCTCATCCTTAACGATGGATTCTAGAATTTTGCCAACAACTGAGGTTAGGCTAATTGGCCTATAATTTTCCATCTTTTTTCTTGTTCCCTTCTTGAACAGTTGTATTCCTTGTTTGTTTCGCGGGCTTTTTTCCAGGTTTTAAATTAAGGGAAGTGACGTCAGCTGAAGGGGATTCTGGGAGATTGAGTTCTTCGTCGAAAAGTCAGGTCCATGGGGGGTTCGGCCTCTTTGTGAGTGGGACAGAGACAGGGGTCCGGTGAGTGGGACAGAGACAGGGGTCCGGTGCGTGGGACAGAGACAGGGGTCCGGTGCGTGGGACAGAGACAGGGGTCCGGTGCGTGGGACAGAGACAGGGGTCCGGTGCGTGGGACAGAGACAGGGGGCCGGTGAGTGCGACAGAGACAGGGGGCCGGTGAGTGCGACAGAGACAGGGGTCCGGTGAGTGGGACAGAGACAGCAGTCCGGTGAGTGGGACAGAGACGGGGGTCCTGCGGGTGGGACAGAGACAGGGGGCCGGCGAGTCGGACAGAGACAGGGGGCCGGCGAGTCGGACAGAGACAGGGGGCGGGCGAGTCGGACAGAGACAGGGGGCGGGCGAGTCGGACAGAGACAGGGGGCCGGCGAGTGGGACGGAGACTGGGGTCCGGCGAGTGCGACAGAGACTGGGGTCCGGCGAGTGGGACGGAGACTGGGGGCCGGCGAGTGGGACAGAGACTGGGGGCCGGCGAGTGGGACGGAGACTGGGGGCCGGCGAGTGGGACGGAGACTGGGGGCCGGCGAGTGGGACGGAGACTGGGGGCCGGCGAGTGGGACGGAGACTGGGGGCCGGCGAGTGGGACGGAGACTGGGGGCCGGCGAGTGGGCGGAGACTGGGGGCCGGCGAGTGGGACGGAGACTGGGGGCCGGCGAGTGGGACGGAGACTGGGGGCCGGCGAGTGGGACGGAGACTGGGGGCCGGCGAGTGGGACGGAGACTGGGGGCCGGCGAGTGGGACGGAGACTGGGGGCCGGCGAGTGGGACGGAGACTGGGGGCCGGCGAGTGGGACGGAGACTGGGGGCCGGCGAGTGGGACGGAGACTGGGGGCCGGCGAGTGGGACGGAGACTGGGGGCCGGCGAGTGGGACGGAGACTGGGGGCCGGCGAGTGGGACGGAGACTGGGGGCCGGCGAGTGGGACGGAGACTGAGGGCCGGCGAGTGGGACGGAGACTGGGGGCCGGCGAGTCGGACGGAGACAGGGGGCCGGCGAGTCGGACGGAGACAGGGGGCCGGCGAGTGGGACGGAGACTGGGGGCCGGCGAGTGGGACGGAGACAGGGGTCCGGCGAGTCGGACGGAGACTGGGGTCCGGCGAGTCGGACGGAGACTGGGTTCCGGCGAGTCGTACGGAGACTGGGGTCCGGCGAGTGCGACAGAGACTGGGGTCCGGCGAGTGCGACAGAGACTGGGGTCCGGCGAGTGGGACGGAGACTGGGGGCCGGTGAGTGGGACGGAGACTGGGGGCCGGCGAGTGGGACGGAGACTGGGGGCCGGCGAGTGGGACGGAGACTGGGGGCCGGCGAGTGGGACGGAGACTGGGGGCCGGCGAGTGGGACGGAGACTGGGGGCCGGCGAGTGGGACGGAGACTGGGGGCCGGCGAGTGGGCGGAGACTGGGGGCCGGCGAGTGGGCGGAGACTGGGGGCCGGCGAGTGGGACGGAGACTGGGGGCCGGCGAGTGGGACGGAGACTGGGTCCTGTCTTTGTTCGACTGGAGCAGGACAGAGAGGGAGAGATTCTTAGCAGGAGTGCTGAGGGTGAGCAAAGTACTGATTTATTTCTTTATTTATTTGTTGTATTCCTTGTTTGTTTCGCGGGATTTTTTCTAGGTTTTAAATTAAGGGAAGTGACGTCAGCTGAAGGGGATTCTGGGAGATTGAGTTCTTCGTCGAAAAGTCAGGTCCCTGGGGTGTTCGGCCTCTTTGTGAGTGGGACAGAGACAGGGGTCCGGTGAGTGGGACAGAGACAGGGGTCCGGTGCGTGGGACAGAGACAGGGGGCCGGTGAGTGCGACAGAGACAGGGGGCCGGTGAGTGCGATAGAGACAGGGGGCCGGTGAGTGCGACAGAGACAGCGGTCCGGTGAGTGCGACAGAGACAGGGGGCCGGTGCGTGCGACAGAGACAGGGGTCCGGTGAGTGGGACAGAGACTGGGGTCCGGCGAGTCGGACAGAGACTGGGGTCCGGCGAGTCGGACAGAGACTGGGGTCCGGCGAGTCGGACAGAGACTGGGGGCCGGCGGGTCGGACAGAGACTGGGGGCCGGCGAGTCGGACAGAGACTGGGGGCCGGCGAGTCGGACAGAGACTGGGGGCCGGCGAGTGGGACAGAGACTGGTGGCCGACGAGTGGGACAGAGACTGGGGGCCGGCGAGTGGGACAGAGACTGGGGGCCGGCGAGTGGGACAGAGACTGGGGGCCGGCGAGTGGGGACAGAGTCTGGGGGCCGGCGAGTCGGACGGAGACAGGGGGCCGGCGAGTCGGACGGAGACAGGGGGCCGGCGAGTCGGACGGAGCCAGGGGGCCGGCGAGTGGGACGGAGACCGGGGGCCGGCGAGTGGGACGGAGACCGGGGGCCGGCGAGTGGGACGGAGACCGGGGGCCGGCGAGTGGGACGGAGACCGGGGGCCGGCGAGTGGGACGGAGACCGGGGGCCGGCGAGTGGGACGGAGACCGGGGGCCGGCGAGTGGGACGGAGACCGGGGGCCGGCGAGTGGGACGGAGACCGGGGGCCGGCGAGTGGGACGGAGACCGGGGGCCGGCGAGTGGGACGGAGACCGGGGGCCGGCGAGTGGGACGGAGACCGGGGGCCGGCGAGTGGGACGGAGACCGGGGGCCGGCGAGTGGGACGGAGACCGGGGGCCGGCGAGTGGGACGGAGACCGGGGGCCGGCGAGTGGGACGGAGACCGGGGGCCGGCGAGTGGGACGGAGACCGGGGGCCGGCGAGTGGGACGGAGACCGGGGGCCGGCGAGTGGGACGGAGACCGGGGGCCGGCGAGTGGGACGGAGACCGGGGGCCGGCGAGTGGGACGGAGACCGGGGGCCGGCGAGTGGGACGGAGACCGGGGGCCGGCGAGTGGGACGGACACCGGGGGCCGGCGAGTGGGACGGAGACCGGGGGCCGGCGAGTGGGACGGAGACCGGGGGCCGGCGAGTGGGACGGAGACCGGGGGCCGGCGAGTGGGACGGAGACCGGGGGCCGGCGAGTGGGACGGAGACCGGGGGCCGGCGAGTGGGACGGAGACCGGGGGCCGGCGAGTGGGACGGAGACCGGGGGCCGGCGAGTGGGACGGAGACCGGGGGCCGGCGAGTGGGACGGAGACCGGGGGCCGGCGAGTGGGACGGAGACCGGGGGCCGGCGAGTGGGACGGAGACCGGGGGCCGGCGAGTGGGACGGAGACCGGGGACCGGCGAGTGGGACGGAGACAGGGGGCCGGCGAGTGGGACGGAGACCGGGGGCCGGCGAGTCGGACGGAGACAGGGGGCCGGCGAGTCGGACGGAGACAGGGGGCCGGCGAGTCGGACGGAGACAGGGGGCCGGCGAGTCGGACGGAGACAGGGGGCCGGCGAGTCGGACGGAGACAGGGGGCCGGCGAGTCGGACGGAGACAGGGGGCCGGCGAGTCGGACGGAGACAGGGGGCCGGCGAGTCGGACGGAGACCGGGGGCCGGCGAGTCGGACGGAGACAGGGGGCCGGCGAGTCGGACGGAGACAGGGGGCCGGCGAGTCGGACGGAGACAGGGGGCCGGCGAGTCGGACGGAGACAGGGGGCCGGCGAGTCGGACGGAGACAGGGGGCCGGCGAGTCGGACGGAGACAGGGGGCCGGCGAGTCGGACGGAGACAGGGGGCCGGCGAGTCGGACGGAGACAGGGGGCCGGCGAGTCGGACGGAGACAGGGGGCCGGCGAGTCGGACGGAGACAGGGGGCCGGCGAGTCGGACGGAGACAGGGGGCCGGCGAGTCGGACGGAGACAGGGGGCCGGCGAGTCGGACGGAGACAGGGGGCCGGCGAGTCGGACGGAGACAGGGGGCCGGCGAGTCGGACGGAGACAGGGGGCCGGCGAGTCGGACGGAGACAGGGGGCCGGCGAGTCGGACGGAGACAGGGGGCCGGCGAGTCGGACGGAGACAGGGGGCCGGCGAGTCGGACGGAGACAGGGGGCCGGCGAGTCGGACGGAGACAGGGGGCCGGCGAGTCGGACGGAGACAGGGGGCCGGCGAGTCGGACGGAGACAGGGGGCCGGCGAGTCGGACGGAGACAGGGGGCCGGCGAGTCGGACGGAGACAGGGGGCCGGCGAGTCGGACGGAGACAGGGGGCCGGCGAGTCGGACGGAGACAGGGGGCCGGCGAGTCGGACGGAGACAGGGGGCCGGCGAGTCGGACGGAGACAGGGGGCCGGCGAGTCGGACGGAGACAGGGGGCCGGCGAGTCGGACGGAGACAGGGGGCCGGCGAGTCGGACGGAGACAGGGGGCCGGCGAGTCGGACGGAGACAGGGGGCCGGCGAGTCGGACGGAGACAGGGGGCCGGCGAGTCGGACGGAGACAGGGGGCCGGCGAGTCGGACGGAGACAGGGGGCCGGCGAGTCGGACGGAGACAGGGGGCCGGCGAGTCGGACGGAGACAGGGGGCCGGCGAGTCGGACGGAGACAGGGGGCCGGCGAGTCGGACGGAGACAGGGGGCCGGCGAGTCGGACGGAGACAGGGGGCCGGCGAGTCGGACGGAGACAGGGGGCCGGCGAGTCGGACGGAGACAGGGGGCCGGCGAGTCGGACGGAGACAGGGGGCCGGCGAGTCGGACGGAGACAGGGGGCCGGCGAGTCGGACGGAGACAGGGGGCCGGCGAGTCGGACGGAGACAGGGGGCCGGCGAGTCGGACGGAGACAGGGGGCCGGCGAGTCGGACGGAGACAGGGGGCCGGCGAGTCGGACGGAGACAGGGGGCCGGCGAGTCGGACGGAGACAGGGGGCCGGCGAGTCGGACGGAGACTGGGGGCCGGCGAGTCGGACGGAGACTGGGGGCCGGCGAGTGGGACGGAGACCGGGGGCCGGCGAGTGGGACGGAGACCGGGGGCCGGCGAGTGGGACGGAGACCGGGGGCCGGCGAGTGGGACGGAGACCGGGGGCCGGCGAGTGGGACGGAGACCGGGGGCCGGCGAGTGGGACGGAGACCGGGGGCCGGCGAGTGGGACGGAGACCGGGGGCCGGCGAGTGGGACGGAGACCGGGGGCCGGCGAGTGGGACGGAGACCGGGGGCCGGCGAGTGGGACGGAGACCGGGGGCCGGCGAGTGGGACGGAGACCGGGGGCCGGCGAGTGGGACGGAGACCGGGGGCCGGCGAGTGGGACGGAGACTGGGTCCTGTCATTGTTCGACTGGAGCAGGACAGAGAGGGAGAGATTCTTAGCAGGAGTGCTGAGGGTGTGCAAAGTACTGATTTATTTCTTTATTGATTTAGACCATAAGACCATAAGACATAGGAGCGGAAGTAAGGCCATTCGGCCCATCGAGTCCACTCCACCATTCAATCATGGTTGATTTCAACTCCATTTACCCGCTCTCTCCCCATAGCCCTTAATTCCTCGAGAAATCAAGAATTTATCAATTTCTGTCTTGAAGACGCTCAACGTCTCGGCCTCCACAGCCCTCTGTGGCAATGAATTCCACAGACCCACCACTCTCTGGCTGAAGAAATTTCTCCTCATCTCTGTTCTAAAGTGACTCCCTTTTATTCTAAGGCTGTGCCCCCGCGTCCTAGTCTCCCCTGTTAATGGAAACAACTTCCCTACGTCCATCCTATCTAAGCCGTTCATTATCTTGTAAGTTTCTATCAGATCTCCCCTCAACCTCCTAAACTCCAATGAATATAATCCCACGATCCTCAGACGTTCATCGTATGTCAGGCCTACCATTCCTGGGATCATCCGTGTGAATCTCCGCTGGACCCGCTCCAGTGCCAGTATGTCCTTCCTGAGGTGTGGGGCCCAAAATTGCTCACAGTACTCCAAATGGGGCCTAACCAGTGCTTTATAAAGCCTCAGAAGTACATCCCTGCTTTTGTATTCCAAGCCTCTTGAGATAAATGACAACATTACATTTGCTTTCTTAATTACGGACTCAACCTGCAAGTTTACCTTTAGAGAATCCTGGACTAGGACTCCCAAGTCCCTTTGCACTTTAGCATTATGAATTTTGTCACCGTTTAGAAAATAGTCCATGCCTCTATTCTTTTTTCCAAAGTGTACGACCTCGCACTTGCCCACGTTGAATTTCATCAGCCACTTCTTGGACCACTCTCCTAAACTGTCTAAATCTTTCTGCAGCCTCCCCACCTCCTCAATACTACCTGCCCCTCCACCTATCTTTGTATCATCGGCAAACTTGGCCAGAATGCTCCCAGTCCCGTCATCCAGATCGTTAATATATAAAGAGAACAGCTGTGGCCCCAACACTGAACCCTGCGGGACACCACTTGTCACCGGTTGCCATTCTGAGAAAGAACCTTTTATCCCAACTCTCTGCCTTCTGTCTGACAGCCAATCGTCAATCCATGTTAGTACCTTGCCTCGAATACCATGGGCCCTTATTTTACTCAGCAGTCTCCCGTGAGGCACCTTGTCAAAGGCCTTTTGGAAGTCAAGATAGATAACATCCATTGGCTCTCCTTGGTCTAACCTATTTGTTATCTCTTCAAAGAACTCTAACAAGTTTGTCAGGCACGACCTCCCCTTACTAAATCCATGCTGACTTGTCTTAATCCGACCCTGCACTTCCAAGAATTTAGAAATCTCATCCTTAACGATGGATTCTAGAATTTTGCCAACAACTGAGGTTAGGCTAATTGGCCTATAATTTTCCATCTTTTTTCTTGTTCCCTTCTTGAACAGTTGTATTCCTTGTTTGTTTCGCGGGCTTTTTTCCAGGTTTTAAATTAAGGGAAGTGACGTCAGCTGAAGGGGATTCTGGGAGATTGAGTTCTTCGTCGAAAAGTCAGGTCCATGGGGGGTTCGGCCTCTTTGTGAGTGGGACAGAGACAGGGGTCCGGTGAGTGGGACAGAGACAGGGGTCCGGTGCGTGGGACAGAGACAGGGGTCCGGTGCGTGGGACAGAGACAGGGGTCCGGTGCGTGGGACAGAGACAGGGGTCCGGTGCGTGGGACAGAGACAGGGGGCCGGTGAGTGCGACAGAGACAGGGGGCCGGTGAGTGCGACAGAGACAGGGGGCCGGTGAGTGCGACAGAGACAGGGGTCCGGTGAGTGGGACAGAGACAGCAGTCCGGTGAGTGGGACAGAGACGGGGGTCCTGCGGGTGGGACAGAGACAGGGGGCCGGCGAGTCGGACAGAGACAGGGGGCCGGCGAGTCGGACAGAGACAGGGGGCGGGCGAGTCGGACAGAGACAGGGGGCGGGCGAGTCGGACAGAGACAGGGGGCCGGCGAGTGGGACGGAGACTGGGGTCCGGCGAGTGCGACAGAGACTGGGGTCCGGCGAGTGGGACGGAGACTGGGGGCCGGCGAGTGGGACGGAGACTGGGGGCCGGCGAGTGGGACGGAGACTGGGGGCCGGCGAGTGGGACGGAGACTGGGGGCCGGCGAGTGGGACGGAGACTGGGGGCCGGCGAGTGGGACGGAGACTGGGGGCCGGCGAGTGGGACGGAGACTGGGGGCCGGCGAGTGGGCGGAGACTGGGGGCCGGCGAGTGGGACGGAGACTGGGGGCCGGCGAGTGGGACGGAGACTGGGGGCCGGCGAGTGGGACGGAGACTGGGGGCCGGCGAGTGGGACGGAGACTGGGGGCCGGCGAGTGGGACGGAGACTGGGGGCCGGCGAGTGGGACGGAGACTGGGGGCCGGCGAGTGGGACGGAGACTGGGGGCCGGCGAGTGGGACGGAGACTGGGGGCCGGCGAGTGGGACGGAGACTGGGGGCCGGCGAGTGGGACGGAGACTGGGGGCCGGCGAGTGGGACGGAGACTGGGGGCCGGCGAGTGGGACGGAGACTGGGGGCCGGCGAGTGGGACGGAGACTGAGGGCCGGCGAGTGGGACGGAGACTGGGGGCCGGCGAGTCGGACGGAGACAGGGGGCCGGCGAGTCGGACGGAGACAGGGGGCCGGCGAGTGGGACGGAGACTGGGGGCCGGCGAGTGGGACGGAGACAGGGGTCCGGCGAGTCGGACGGAGACTGGGGTCCGGCGAGTCGGACGGAGACTGGGTTCCGGCGAGTCGTACGGAGACTGGGGTCCGGCGAGTGCGACAGAGACTGGGGTCCGGCGAGTGCGACGGAGACTGGGGTCCGGCGAGTGGGACGGAGACTGGGGGCCGGCGAGTGGGACGGAGACTGGGGGCCGGCGAGTGGGACGGAGACTGGGGGCCGGCGAGTGGGACGGAGACTGGGGGCCGGCGAGTGGGACGGAGACTGGGGGCCGGCGAGTGGGACGGAGACTGGGGGCCGGCGAGTGGGACGGAGACTGGGGGCCGGCGAGTGGGCGGAGACTGGGGGCCGGCGAGTGGGACGGAGACTGGGGGCCGGCGAGTGGGACGGAGACTGGGGGCCGGCGAGTGGGACGGAGACTGGGGGCCGGCGAGTGGGACGGAGACTGGGGGCCGGCGAGTGGGACGGAGACTGGGGGCCGGCGAGTGGGACGGAGACTGGGGGCCGGCGAGTGGGACGGAGACTGGGGGCCGGCGAGTGGGACGGAGACTGGGGGCCGGCGAGTGGGACGGAGACTGGGGGCCGGCGAGTGGGACGGAGACTGGGGGCCGGCGAGTGGGACGGAGACTGGGGGCCGGCGAGTGGGACGGAGACTGGGGGCCGGCGAGTGGGACGGAGACTGGGGGCCGGCGAGTGGGACGGAGACTGGGGGCCGGCGAGTGGGACGGAGACTGGGGGCCGGCGAGTGGGACGGAGACAGGGGGCCGGCGAGTCGGACGGAGACAGGGGGCCGGCGAGTGGGACGGAGACTGGGGGCCGGTGAGTGGGACGGAGACAGGGGTCCGGCGAGTCGGACGGAGACTGGGGTCCGGCGAGTCGGACGGAGACTGGGTTCCGGCGAGTCGTACGGAGACTGGGGTCCGGCGAGTGCGACGGAGACTGGGTCCTGTCTTTGTTCGACTGGAGCAGGACAGAGAGGGAGAGATTCTTAGCAGGAGTGCTGAGGGTGAGCAAAGTACTGATTTATTTCTTTATTTATTTGTTGTATTCCTTGTTTGTTTCGCGGGCTTTTTTCTAGGTTTTAAATTAAGGGAAGTGACGTCAGCTGAAGGGGATTCTGGGAGATTGAGTTCTTCGTCGAAAAGTCAGGTCCCTGGGGTGTTCGGCCTCTTTGTGAGTGGGACAGAGACAGGGGTCCGGTGAGTGGGACAGAGACAGGGGTCCGGTGCGTGGGACAGAGACAGGGGGCCGGTGAGTGGGACAGAGACAGGGGTCCGGTGCGTGGGACAGAGACAGGGGGCCGGTGAGTGCGACAGAGACAGGGGGCCGGTGAGTGCGATAGAGACAGGGGGCCGGTGAGTGCGACAGAGACAGGGGGCCGGTGCGTGCGACAGAGACAGGGGTCCGGTGAGTGGGACAGAGACTGGGGTCCGGCGAGTCGGACAGAGACTGGGGTCCGGCGAGTCGGACAGAGACTGGGGTCCGGCGAGTCGGACAGAGACTGGGGGCCGGCGGGTCGGACAGAGACTGGGGGCCGGCGAGTCGGACAGAGACTGGGGGCCGGCGAGTCGGACAGAGACTGGGGGCCGGCGAGTGGGACAGAGACTGGGGGCCGACGAGTGGGACAGTGACTGGGGGCCGGCGAGTGGGACAGAGACTGGGGGCCGGCGAGTGGGACAGAGACTGGGGGCCGGCGAGTGGGACAGAGTCTGGGGGCCGGCGAGTCGGACGGAGACAGGGGGCCGGCGAGTCGGACGGAGACAGGGGGCCGGCGAGTCGGACGGAGACAGGGGGCCGGCGAGTGGGACGGAGACCGGGGGCCGGCGAGTGGGACGGAGACCGGGGGCCGGCGAGTGGGACGGAGACCGGGGGCCGGCGAGTGGGACGGAGACCGGGGGCCGGCGAGTGGGACGGAGACCGGGGGCCGGCGAGTGGGACGGAGACCGGGGGCCGGCGAGTGGGACGGAGACCGGGGGCCGGCGAGTGGGACGGAGACCGGGGGCCGGCGAGTGGGACGGAGACCGGGGGCCGGCGAGTGGGACGGAGACCGGGGGCCGGCGAGTGGGACGGAGACCGGGGGCCGGCGAGTGGGACGGAGACCGGGGGCCGGCGAGTGGGACGGAGACCGGGGGCCGGCGAGTGGGACGGAGACCGGGGGCCGGCGAGTGGGACGGAGACCGGGGGCCGGCGAGTGGGACGGAGACCGGGGGCCGGCGAGTGGGACGGAGACCGGGGGCCGGCGAGTGGGACGGAGACCGGGGGCCGGCGAGTGGGACGGAGACCGGGGGCCGGCGAGTGGGACGGAGACCGGGGGCCGGCGAGTGGGACGGAGACCGGGGGCCGGCGAGTGGGACGGAGACCGGGGGCCGGCGAGTGGGACGGAGACCGGGGGCCGGCGAGTGGGACGGAGACCGGGGGCCGGCGAGTGGGACGGAGACCGGGGGCCGGCGAGTGGGACGGAGACCGGGGGCCGGCGAGTGGGACGGAGACCGGGGGCCGGCGAGTGGGACGGAGACCGGGGGCCGGCGAGTGGGACGGAGACCGGGGGCCGGCGAGTGGGACGGAGACCGGGGGCCGGCGAGTGGGACGGAGACCGGGGGCCGGCGAGTGGGACGGAGACCGGGGGCCGGCGAGTGGGACGGAGACCGGGGGCCGGCGAGTGGGACGGAGACCGGGGGCCGGCGAGTGGGACGGAGACCGGGGGCCGGCGAGTGGGACGGAGACCGGGGGCCGGCGAGTGGGACGGAGACCGTGGGCCGGCGAGTGGGACGGAGACCGGGGGCCGGCGAGTGGGACGGAGACTGGGTCCTGTCTTTGTTCGACTGGAGCAGGACAGAGAGGGAGAGATTCTTAGCAGGAGTGCTGAGGGTGAGCAAAGTACTGATTTATTTCTTTATTTATTTGTTGTATTCCTTGTTTGTTTCGCGGGCTTTTTTCTAGGTTTTAAATTAAGGGAAGTGACGTCAGCTGAAGGGGATTCTGGGAGATTGAGTTCTTCGTCGAAAAGTCAGGTCCCTGGGGTGTTCGGCCTCTTTGTGAGTGGGACAGAGACAGGGGTCCGGTGAGTGGGACAGAGACAGGGGTCCGGTGAGTGGGACAGAGACAGGGGTCCGGTGCGTGCGACAGAGACAGGGGGCCGGTTAGTGCGACAGAGACAGGGGGCCGGTGAGTGCGATAGAGACAGGGGGCCGGTGAGTGCGACAGAGACAGCGGTCCGGTGAGTGCGACAGAGACAGGGGGCCGGTGCGTGCGACAGAGCCAGGGGACCGGTGAGTGGGACAGAGACTGGGGTCCGGCGAGTCGGACAGAGACTGGGGTCCGGCGAGTCGGACAGAGACTGGGATCCGGCGAGTCGGACAGAGACTGGGGGCCGGCGGGTCGGACAGAGACTGGGGGCCGGCGAGTCGGACAGAGACTGGGGGCCGGCGAGTCGGACAGAGACTGGGGGCCGGCGAGTCGGACAGAGACTGGGGGCCGGCGAGTGGGACAGAGACTGGGGGCCGACGAGTGGGACAGAGACTGGGGGCCGGCGAGTGGGACAGAGACTGGGGGCCGGCGAGTGGGACAGAGACTGGGGGCCGGCGAGTGGGACAGAGTCTGGGGGCCGGCGAGTCGGACGGAGACAGGGGGCCGGCGAGTCGGACGGAGACAGGGGGCCGGCGAGTCGGACGGAGACAGGGGGCCGGCGAGTCGGACGGAGACAGGGGGCCGGCGAGTCGGACGGAGACAGGGGGCCGGCGAGTCGGACGGAGACAGGGGGCCGGCGAGTCGGACGGAGACAGGGGGCCGGCGAGTCGGACGGAGACAGGGGGCCGGCGAGTCGGACGGAGACAGGGGGCCGGCGAGTCGGACGGAGACAGGGGGCCGGCGAGTCGGACGGAGACAGGGGGCCGGCGAGTCGGACGGAGACAGGGGGCCGGCGAGTCGGACGGAGACAGGGGGCCGGCGAGTCGGACGGAGACAGGGGGCCGGCGAGTCGGACGGAGACAGGGGGCCGGCGAGTCGGACGGAGACAGGGGGCCGGCGAGTCGGACGGAGACAGGGGGCCGGCGAGTCGGACGGAGACAGGGGGCCGGCGAGTCGGACGGAGACAGGGGGCCGGCGAGTCGGACGGAGACAGGGGGCCGGCGAGTCGGACGGAGACAGGGTGCCGGCGAGTCGGACGGAGACAGGGGGCCGGCGAGTCGGACGGAGACAGGGGGCCGGCGAGTCGGACGGAGACAGGGGGCCGGCGAGTCGGACGGAGACAGGGGGCCGGCGAGTCGGACGGAGACAGGGGGCCGGCGAGTCGGACGGAGACAGGGGGCCGGCGAGTCGGACGGAGACAGGGGGCCGGCGAGTCGGACGGAGACAGGGGGCCGGCGAGTCGGACGGAGACAGGGGGCCGGCGAGTCGGACGGAGACAGGGGGCCGGCGAGTCGGACGGAGACAGGGGGCCGGCGAGTCGGACGGAGACAGGGGGCCGACGAGTCGGCCGGAGACGGGGCCGGCGAGTCGGACGGAGACAGGGGTCCGGCGAGTCGGACGGAGACAGGGGGCCGGCGAGTCGGACGGAGACAGGGGGCCGGCGAGTCGGACGGAGACAGGGGTCCGGCGAGTCGGACGGAGACTGGTGGCCGGCGAGTCGGACGGAGACTGGGGGCCGGCGAGTGGGACGGAGACTGGGGGCCGGCGAGTGGGACGGAGACTGGGGGCCGGCGAGTGGGACGGAGACTGGGGGCCGGCGAGTGGGACGGAGACTGGGGGCCGGCGAGTGGGACGGAGACTGGGGGCCGGCGAGTCGGACGGAGACAGGGGGCCGGCGAGTCGGACGGAGACAGGGGGCCGACGAGTCGGCCGGAGACAGGGGGCCGGCGAGTCGGACGGAGACAGGGGTCCGGCGAGTCGGACGGAGACAGGGGGCCGGCGAGTCGGACGGAGACAGGGGGCCGGCGAGTCGGACGGAGACAGGGGTCCGGCGAGTCGGACGGAGACTGGTGGCCGGCGAGTCGGACGGAGACTGGGGGCCGGCGAGTGGGACGGAGACTGGGGGCCGGCGAGTGGGACGGAGACTGGGGGCCGGCGAGTGGGACGGAGACTGGGGGCCGGCGAGTGGGACGGAGACTGGGGGCCGGCGAGTGGGACGGAGACTGGGGGCCGGCGAGTGGGCGGAGACTGGGGGCCGGCGAGTGGGACGGAGACTGGGGGCCGGCGAGTCGGACGGAGACAGGGGGCCGGCGAGTCGGACGGAGACAGGGGTCCGGCGAGTCGGACGGAGACTGGTGGCCGGCGAGTCGGACGGAGACTGGGGGCCGGCGAGTGGGACGGAGACTGGGGGCCGGCGAGTGGGACGGAGACTGGGGGCCGGCGAGTGGGACGGAGACTGGGGGCCGGCGAGTGGGACGGAGACTGGGGGCCGGCGAGTGGGACGGAGACTGGGGGCCGGCGAGTGGGACGGAGACTGGGGGCCGGCGAGTGGGACGGAGACTGGGGGCCGGCGAGTGGGACGGAGACTGGGGGCCGGCGAGTGGGCGGAGACTGGGGGCCGGCGAGTGGGACGGAGACTGGGGGCCGGCGAGTGGGACGGAGACTGGGGGCCGGCGAGTGGGACGGAGACTGGGGGCCGGCGAGTGGGACGGAGACTGGGGGCCGGCGAGTGGGACGGAGACTGGGGGCCGGCGAGTGGGACGGAGACTGGGGGCCGGCGAGTGGGACGGAGACTGGGGGCCGGCGAGTGGGACGGAGACTGGGGGCCGGCGAGTGGGACGGAGACTGGGGGCCGGCGAGTGGGACGGAGACTGGGGGCCGGCGAGTGGGACGGAGACTGGGGGCCGGCGAGTGGGACGGAGACTGGGGGCCGGCGAGTGGGACGGAGACTGGGGGCCGGCGAGTGGGACGGAGACTGGGGGCCGGCGAGTGGGACGGAGACTGGGGGCCGGCGAGTGGGACGGAGACTGGGGGCCGGCGAGTGGGACGGAGACCGGGGGCCGGCGAGTGGGACGGAGACCGGGGGCCGGCGAGTGAGACGGAGACCGGGGGCCGGCGAGTGGGACGGAGACCGGGGGCCGGCGAGTGGGACGGAGACCGGGGGCCGGCGAGTGGGACGGAGACTGGGGGCCGGCGAGTGGGACGGAGACTGGGGGCCGGCGAGTGGGACGGAGACTGGGGGCCGGCGAGTGGGACGGAGACTGGGGGCCGGCGAGTGGGACGGAGACTGGGGGCCGGCGAGTGGGACGGAGACTGGGGGCCGGCGAGTGGGACGGAGACTGGGGGCCGGCGAGTGGGACGGAGACTGGGGGCCGGCGAGTGGGACGGAGACTGGGGGCCGGCGAGTGGGACGGAGACTGGGTGGCCGGCGAGTGGGACGGAGACTGGGGGCCGGCGAGTGGGACGGAGACTGGGGGCCGGCGAGTGGGACGGAGACCGGGGGCCGGCGAGTGGGACGGAGACCGGGGGCCGGCGAGTGGGACGGAGACCGGGGGCCGGCGAGTGGGACGGAGACCGGGGGCCGGCGAGTGGGACGGAGACTGGGGGCCGGCGAGTGGGACAGAGACTGGGTCCTGTCTTTGTTCGACTGGAGCAGGACAGAGAGGGAGAGATTCTTAGCAGGACAGAGAGGGAGAGATTCTTAGCAGGAGTGCTGAGGGTGAGCAAAGTACTGATTTATTTCTTTATTTATTTGTTGTATTCCTTGTTTGTTTCGCGGGCTTTTTTCTAGGTTTTAAATTAAGGGAAGTGACGTCAGCTGAAGGGGATTCTGGGAGATTGAGTTCTTCGTCGAAAAGTCAGGTCCCTGGGGTGTTCGGCCTCTTTGTGAGTGGGACAGAGACAGGGGTCCGGTGAGTGGGACAGAGACAGGGGTCCGGTGAGTGGGACAGAGACAGGGGTCCGGTGCGTGGGACAGAGACAGGGGGCCGGTGAGTGCGACAGAGACAGGGGGCCGGTGAGTGCGATAGAGACAGGGGGCCGGTGAGTGCGACAGAGACAGCGGTCCGGTGAGTGCGACAGAGACAGGGGGCCGGTGCGTGCGACAGAGACTGGGGTCCGGCGAGTCGGACAGAGACTGGGGTCCGGCGAGTCGGACAGAGACTGGGGTCCGGCGAGTCGGACAGAGACTGGGGGCCGGCGGGTCGGACAGAGACTGGGGGCCGGCGAGTCGGACAGAGACTGGGGGCCGGCGAGTCGGACAGAGACTGGGGGCCGGCGAGTCGGACAGAGACTGGGGGCCGGCGAGTGGGACAGAGACTGGGGGCCGACGAGTGGGACAGAGACTGGGGGCCGGCGAGTGGGACAGAGACTGGGGGCCGGCGAGTGGGACAGAGACTGGGGGCCGGCGAGTGGGACAGAGTCTGGGGGCCGGCGAGTCGGACGGAGACAGGGGGCCGGCGAGTCGGACGGAGACAGGGGGCCGGCGAGTCGGACGGAGACAGGGGGCCGGCGAGTCGGACGGAGACAGGGGGCCGGCGAGTCGGACGGAGACAGGGGGCCGGCGAGTCGGACGGAGACAGGGGGCCGGCGAGTCGGACGGAGACAGGGGGCCGGCGAGTCGGACGGAGACAGGGGGCCGGCGAGTCGGACGGAGACAGGGGGCCGGCGAGTCGGACGGAGACAGGGGGCCGGCGAGTCGGACGGAGACAGGGTGCCGGCGAGTCGGACGGAGACAGGGGGCCGGCGAGTCGGACGGAGACCGGGGGCCGGCGAGTGGGACGGAGACTGGGGGCCGGCGAGTGGGACGGAGACTGGGGGCCGGCGAGTGGGACGGAGACCGGGGGCCGGCGAGTGAGACGGAGACCGGGGGCCGGCGAGTGGGACGGAGACCGGGGGCCGGCGAGTGGGACGGAGACCGGGGGCCGGCGAGTGGGACGGAGACCGGGGGCCGGCGAGTGGGACGGAGACTGGGGGCCGGCGAGTGGGACGGAGACTGGGGCCCGGCGAGTGGGACAGAGACTGGGTCCTGTCTTTGTTCGACTGGAGCAGGACAGAGAGGGAGAGATTCTTAGCAGGAGTGCTGAGGGTGAGCAAAGTACTGATTTATTTCTTTATTTATTTGTTGTATTCCTTGTTTGTTTCGCGGGCTTTTTTCTAGGTTTTAAATTAAGGGAAGTGACGTCAGCTGAAGGGGATTCTGGGAGATTGAGTTCTTCGTCGAAAAGTCAGGTCCCTGGGGTGTTCGGCCTCTTTGTGAGTGGGACAGAGACAGGGGTCCGGTGAGTGGGACAGAGACAGGGGTCCGGTGAGTGGGACAGAGACAGGGGTCCGGTGCGTGGGACAGAGAGAGGGGGCCGGTGAGTGCGACAGAGACAGGGGGCCGGTGAGTGCGATAGAGACAGGGGGCCGGTGAGTGCGACAGAGACAGCGGTCCGGTGAGTGCGACAGAGACAGGGGGCCGCTGCGTGCGACCGAGCCAGGGGTCCGGTGAGTGGGACAGAGACTGGGGTCCGGCGAGTCGGACAGAGACTGGGGTCCGGCGAGTCGGACAGAGACTGGGGTCCGGCGAGTCGGACAGAGACTGGGGGCCGGCGGGTCGGACAGAGACTGGGGGCCGGCGAGTCGGACAGAGACTGGGGGCCGGCGAGTCGGACAGAGACTGGGGGCCGGCGAGTCGGACAGAGACTGGGGGCCGGCGAGTGGGACAGAGACTGGGGGCCGACGAGTGGGACAGAGACTGGGGGCCGGCGAGTGGGACAGAGACTGGGGGCCGGCGAGTGGGACAGAGACTGGGGGCCGGCGAGTGGGACAGAGTCTGGGGGCCGGCGAGTCGGACGGAGACAGGGGGCCGGCGAGTCGGACGGAGACAGGGGGCCGGCGAGTCGGACGGAGACAGGGGGCCGGCGAGTCGGACGGAGACAGGGGGCCGGCGAGTCGGACGGAGACAGGGGGCCGGCGAGTCGGACGGAGACAGGGGGCCGGCGAGTCGGACGGAGACAGGGGGCCGGCGAGTCGGACGGAGACAGGGGGCCGGCGAGTCGGACGGAGACAGGGGGCCGGCGAGTCGGACGGAGACAGGGGGCCGGCGAGTCGGACGGAGACAGGGGGCCGGCGAGTCGGACGGAGACAGGGGGCCGGCGAGTCGGACGGAGACAGGGGGCCGGCGAGTCGGACGGAGACAGGGGGCCGGCGAGTCGGACGGAGACAGGGGGCCGGCGAGTCGGACGGAGACGGGGGGCCGGCGAGTCGGACGGAGACGGGGGGCCGGCGAGTCGGACGGAGACAGGGGGCCGGCGAGTCGGACGGAGACAGGGGGCCGGCGAGTCGGACGGAGACAGGGGGCCGGCGAGTCGGACGGAGACAGGGGGCCGGCGAGTCGGACGGAGACCGGGGGCCGGCGAGTGGGACGGAGACTGGGGGCCGGCGAGTGGGACAGAGACTGGGGGCCGGCGAGTGGGACGGAGACTGGGGGCCGGCGAGTGGGACGGAGACCGGGGGCCGGCGAGTGAGACGGAGACCGGGGGCCGGCGAGTGGGACGGAGACCGGGGGCCGGCGAGTGGGACGGAGACCGGGGGCCGGCGAGTGGGACGGAGACCGGGGGCCGGCGAGTGGGACGGAGACCGGGGGCCGGCGAGTGGGACGGAGACTGGGGGCCGGCGAGTGGGACGGAGACTGGGGCCGGCGAGTGGGACAGAGACTGGGTCCTGTCTTTGTTCGACTGGAGCAGGACAGAGAGGGAGAGATTCTTAGCAGGAGTGCTGAGGGTGAGCAAAGTACTGATTTATTTCTTTATTTATTTGTTGTATTCCTTGTTTGTTTCGCGGGCTTTTTTCTAGGTTTTTAAATTAAGGGAAGTGACGTCAGCTGAAGGGGATTCTGGGAGATTGAGTTCTTCGTCGAAAAGTCAGGTCCCTGGGGTGTTCGGCCTCTTTGTGAGTGGGACAGAGACAGGGGTCCGGTGAGTGGGACAGAGACAGGGGTCCGGTGCGTGGGACAGAGACAGGGGGCCGGTGAGTGCGACAGAGACAGGGGGCCAGTGAGTGCGATAGAGACAGGGGGCCGGTGAGTGCGACAGAGACAGCGGTCCGGTGAGTGCGACAGAGACAGGGGGCCGGTGAGTGCGACAGAGACAGGGGGCCGGTGCGTGCGACAGAGACAGGGGTCCGGTGAGTGGGACAGAGACTGGGGTCCGGCGAGTCGGACAGAGACTGGGGTCCGGCGAGTCGGACAGAGACTGGGGTCCGGCGGGTCGGACAGAGACTGGGGGCCGGCGGGTCGGACAGAGACTGGGGGCCGGCGAGTCGGACAGAGACTGGGGGCCGGCGAGTCGGACAGAGACTGGGGGCCGGCGAGTCGGACAGAGACTGGGGGCCGGCGAGTGGGACAGAGACTGGGGGCCGGCGAGTGGGACAGAGACTGGGGGCCGGCGAGTGGGACAGAGACTGGGGGCCGGCGAGTGGGACAGAGACTGGGGGGCCGGCGAGTGGGACTGAGTCTGGGGGCCGGCGAGTCGGACGGAGACAGGGGGCCGGCGAGTCGGACGGAGACAGGGGGCCGGCGAGTCGGACGGAGACAGGGGGCCGGCGAGTCGGACGGAGACAGGGGGCCGGCGAGTCGGACGGAGACAGGGGGCCGGCGAGTCGGACGGAGACAGGGGGCCGGCGAGTCGGACGGAGACAGGGGGCCGGCGAGTCGGACGGAGACAGGGGGCCGGCGAGTCGGACGGAGACAGGGGGCCGGCGAGTCGGACGGAGACAGGGGGCCGGCGAGTCGGACGGAGACAGGGGGCCGGCGAGTCGGACGGAGACAGGGGGCCGGCGAGTCGGACGGAGACAGGGGGCCGGCGAGTCGGACGGAGACAGGGGGCCGGCGAGTCGGACGGAGACAGGGGGCCGGCGAGTCGGACGGAGACAGGGGGCCGGCGAGTCGGACGGAGACAGGGGGCCGGCGAGTCGGACGGAGACAGGGGGCCGGCGAGTCGGACGGAGACAGGGGGCCGGCGAGTCGGACGGAGACAGGGGGCCGGCGAGTCGGACGGAGACAGGGGGCCGGCGAGTCGGACGGAGACAGGGGGCCGGCGAGTCGGACGGAGACAGGGGGGCCGGCGAGTCGGACGGAGACAGGGGGCCGGCGAGTCGGACGGAGACAGGGGGCCGGCGAGTCGGACGGAGACAGGGGGCCGGCGAGTCGGACGGAGACAGGGGGCCGGCGAGTCGGACGGAGACAGGGGGCCGGCGAGTCGGACGGAGACAGGGGGCCGGCGAGTCGGACGGAGACAGGGGGCCGGCGAGTCGGACGGAGACAGGGGGCCGGCGAGTCGGACGGAGACAGGGGGCCGGCGAGTCGGACGGAGACAGGGGGCCGGCGAGTCGGACGGAGACAGGGGGCCGGCGAGTCGGACGGAGACAGGGGGCCGGCGAGTCGGACGGAGACAGGGGGCCGGCGAGTCGGACGGAGACAGGGGGCCGGCGAGTCGGACGGAGACAGGGGGCCGGCGAGTCGGACGGAGACAGGGGGCCGGCGAGTCGGCCGGAGACAGGGGGCCGGCGAGTCGGACGGAGACAGGGGGCCGGCGAGTCGGACGGAGACAGGGGGCCGGCGAGTCGGACGGAGACAGGGGGCCGGCGAGTCGGACGGAGACAGGGGTCCGGCGAGTCGGACGGAGACTGGTGGCCGGCGAGTCGGACGGAGACTGGGGGCCGGCGAGTGGGACGGAGACTGGGGGCCGGCGAGTGGGACGGAGACTGGGGGCCGGCGAGTGGGACGGAGACTGGGGGCCGGCGAGTGGGACGGAGACTGGGGGCCGGCGAGTGGGACGGAGACTGGGGGCCGGCGAGTGGGCGGAGACTGGGGGCCGGCGAGTGGGACGGAGACTGGGGGCCGGCGAGTCGGACGGAGACAGGGGGCCGGCGAGTCGGACGGAGACAGGGGGCCGGCGAGTCGGACGGAGACAGGGGTCCGGCGAATCGGACGGAGACTGGTGGCCGGCGAGTCGGACGGAGACTGGGGGCCGGCGAGTGGGACGGAGACTGGGGGCCGGCGAGTGGGACGGAGACTGGGGGCCGGCGAGTGGGACGGAGACTGGGGGCCGGCGAGTGGGACGGAGACTGGGGGCCGGCGAGTGGGACGGAGACTGGGGGCCGGCGAGTGGGACGGAGACTGGGGGCCGGCGAGTGGGACGGAGACTGGGGGCCGGCGAGTGGGGCGGAGACTGGGGGCCGGCGAGTGGGACGGAGACTGGGGGCCGGCGAGTGGGCGGAGACTGGGGGCCGGCGAGTGGGACGGAGACTGGGGGCCGGCGAATCGGACGGAGACAGGGGGCCGGCGAGTCGGACGGAGACAGGGGGCCGGCGAGTCGGACGGAGACAGGGGTCCGGCGAGTCGGACGGAGACTGGTGGCCGGCGAGTCGGACGGAGACTGGGGGCCGGCGAGTGGGACGGAGACTGGGGGCCGGCGAGTGGGACGGAGACTGGGGGCCGGCGAGTGGGACGGAGACTGGGGGCCGGCGAGTGGGACGGAGACTGGGGGCCGGCGAGTGGGACGGAGACCGGGGGCCGGCGAGTGGGACGGAGACTGGGGGCCGGCGAGTGGGACGGAGACCGGGGGCCGGCGAGTGGGCGGAGACCGGGGGCCGGCGAGTGGGACGGAGACCGGGGGCCGGCGAGTGGGACGGAGACCGGGGGCCGGCGAGTGGGACGGAGACCGGGGGCCGGCGAGTGGGACGGAGACCGGGGGCCGGCGAGTGGGACGGAGACCGGGGGCCGGCGAGTGGGACGGAGACCGGGGGCCGGCGAGTGGGACGGAGACCGGGGGCCGGCGAGTGGGACGGAGACCGGGGGCCGGCGAGTGGGACGGAGACCGGGGGCCGGCGAGTGGGACGGAGACCGGGGGCCGGCGAGTGGGACGGAGACCGGGGGCCGGCGAGTGGGACGGAGACCGGGGGCCGGCGAGTGGGACGGAGACCGGGGGCCGGCGAGTGGGACGGAGACCGGGGGCCGGCGAGTGGGACGGAGACCGGGGGCCGGCGAGTGGGACGGAGACTGGGTCCTGTCTTTGTTCGACTGGAGCAGGACAGAGAGGGAGAGATTCTTAGCAGGAGTGCTGAGGGTGAGCAAAGTACTGATTTATTTCTTTATTTATTTGTTGTATTCCTTGTTTGTTTCGCGGGCTTTTTTCTAGGTTTTAAATTAAGGGAAGTGACGTCAGCTGAAGGGGATTCTGGGAGATTGAGTTCTTCGTCGAAAAGTCAGGTCCGAGTTCTTCGTCGAAAAGTCAGGTCCCTGGGGTGTTCGGCCTCTTTGTGAGTGGGACAGAGACAGGGGTCCGGTGAGTGGGACAGAGACAGGGGTCCGGTGCGTGGGACAGAGACAGGGGGCCGGTGAGTGCGATAGAGACAGGGGGCCGGTGAGTGCGACAGAGACAGCGGTCCGGTGAGTGCGACAGAGACAGCGGGCCGGTGCGTGCGACAGAGACAGGGGTCCGGTGAGTGGGACAGAGACTGGGGGCCGGCGAGTCGGACAGAGACTGGGGGCCGGCGAGTCGGACAGAGACTGGGGGCCGGCGAGTCGGACAGAGACTGGGGGCCGGCGAGTGGGACAGAGACTGGGGGCCGACGAGTGGGACAGAGACTGGGGGCCGGCGAGTGGGACAGAGACTGGGGGCCGGCGAGTGGGACAGAGTCTGGGGGCCGGCGAGTCGGACGGAGACAGGGGGCCGGCGAGTCGGACGGAGACAGGGGGCCGGCGAGTCGGACGGAGACAGGGGGCCGGCGAGTCGGACGGAGACAGGGGGCCGGCGAGTCGGACGGAGACAGGGGGCCGGCGAGTCGGACGGAGACAGGGGGCCGGCGAGTCGGACGGAGACAGGGGGCCGGCGAGTCGGACGGAGACAGGGGGCCGGCGAGTCGGACGGAGACAGGGGGCCGGCGAGTCGGACGGAGACAGGGGGCCGGCGAGTCGGACGGAGACAGGGGGCCGGCGAGTCGGACGGAGACAGGGGGCCGGCGAGTCGGACGGAGACAGGGGGCCGGCGAGTCGGACGGAGACAGGGGGCCGGCGAGTCGGACGGAGACAGGGGGCCGGCGAGTCGGACGGAGACAGGGGGCCGGCGAGTCGGACGGAGACAGGGGGCCGGCGAGTCGGACGGAGACAGGGGGCCGGCGAGTCGGACGGAGACAGGGGGCCGGCGAGTCGGACGGAGACAGGGGGCCGGCGAGTCGGACGGAGACCGGGGGCCGGCGAGTGGGACGGAGACCGGGGGCCGGCGAGTGGGACGGAGACCGGGGGCCGGCGAGTGGGACGGAGACCGGGGGCCGGCGAGTGGGACGGAGACCGGGGGCCGGCGAGTGGGACAGAGACTGGGTCCTGTCTTTGTTCGACTGGAGCAGGACAGAGAGGGAGAGATTCTTAGCAGGAGTGCTGAGGGTGAGCAAAGAACTGATTTATTTCTTTATTTATTTGTTGTATTCCTTGTTTGTTTCGCGGGCTTTTTTCTAGGTTTTAAATTAAGGGAAGTGACGTCAGCTGAAGGGGATTCTGGGAGATTGAGTTCTTCGTCGAAAAGTCAGGTCCCTGGGGTGTTCGGCCTCTTTGTGAGTGGGACAGAGACAGGGGTCCGGTGAGTGGGACAGAGACAGGGGTCCGGTGCGTGGGACAGAGACAGGGGGCCGGTGAGTGCGATAGAGACAGGGGGCCGGTGAGTGCGACAGAGACAGCGGTCCGGTGAGTGCGACAGAGACAGCGGGCCGGTGCGTGCGACAGAGACAGGGGTCCGGTGAGTGGGACAGAGACTGGGGGCCGGCGAGTCGGACAGAGACTGGGGGCCGGCGAGTCGGACAGAGACTGGGGGCCGGCGAGTCGGACAGAGACTGGGGGCCGGCGAGTGGGACAGAGACTGGGGGCCGACGAGTGGGACAGAGACTGGGGGCCGGCGAGTGGGACAGAGACTGGGGGCCGGCGAGTGGGACAGAGACTGGGGGCCGGCGAGTGGGACAGAGTCTGGGGGCCGGCGAGTCGGACGGAGACAGGGGGCCGGCGAGTCGGACGGAGACAGGGGGCCGGCGAGTCGGACGGAGACAGGGGGCCGGCGAGTCGGACGGAGACAGGGGGCCGGCGAGTCGGACGGAGACAGGGGGCCGGCGAGTCGGACGGAGACAGGGGGCCGGCGAGTCGGACGGAGACAGGGGGCCAGCGAGTCGGACGGAGACAGGGGGCCGGCGAGTCGGACGGAGACAGGGGGCCGGCGAGTCGGACGGAGACAGGGGGCCGGCGAGTCGGACGGAGACAGGGGGCCGGCGAGTCGGACGGAGACAGGGGGCCGGCGAGTCGGACGGAGACAGGGGGCCGGCGAGTCGGACGGAGACAGGGGGCCGGCGAGTCGGACGGAGACAGGGGGCCGGCGAGTCGGACGGAGACAGGGGGCCGGCGAGTCGGACGGAGACAGGGGGCCGGCGAGTCGGACGGAGACAGGGGGCCGGCGAGTCGGACGGAGACAGGGGGCCGGCGAGTCGGACGGAGACAGGGGGCCGGCGAGTCGGACGGAGACAGGGGGCCGGCGAGTCGGACGGAGACAGGGGGCCGGCGAGTCGGACGGAGACAGGGGGCCGGCGACTCGGACGGAGACAGGGGGCCGGCGAGTGGGACGGAGACCGGGGGCCGGCGAGTGGGACGGAGACCGGGGGCCGGCGAGTGGGACGGAGACCGGGGGCCGGCGAGTGGGACGGAGACCGGGGGCCGGCGAGTGGGACGGAGACCGGGGGCCGGCGAGTGGGACGGAGACCGGGGGCCGGCGAGTGGGACGGAGACCGGGGGCCGGCGAGTGGGACGGAGACCGGGGGCCGGCGAGTGGGACGGAGACCGGGGGCCGGCGAGTGGGACAGAGACTGGGTCCTGTCTTTGTTCGACTGGAGCAGGACAGAGAGGGAGAGATTCTTAGCAGGAGTGCTGAGGGTGAGCAAAGTACTGATTTATTTCTTTATTTATTTGTTGTATTCCTTGTTTGTTTCGCGGGCTTTTTTCTAGGTTTTAAATTAAGGGAAGTGACGTCAGCTGAAGGGGATTCTGGGAGATTGAGTTCTTCGTCGAAAAGTCAGGTCCCTGGGGTGTTCGGCCTCTTTGTGAGTGGGACAGAGGCAGGGGTCCTGTGAGTGGGACAGAGACAGGGGGCCGGTGAGTGCGATAGAGACAGGGGGCCGGTGAGTGCGACAGAGACAGCGGGCCGGTGCGTGCGACAGAGACAGGGGTCCGGTGAGTGGGACAGAGACTGGGGGCCGGCGAGTCGGACAGAGACTGGGGGCCGGCGAGTCGGACAGAGACTGGGGGCCGGCGAGTCGGACAGAGACTGGGGGCCGGCGAGTGGGACAGAGACTGGGGGCCGACGAGTGGGACAGAGACTGGGGGCCGGCGAGTGGGACAGAGACTGGGGGCCGGCGAGTGGGACAGAGACTGGGGGCCGGCGAGTGGGACAGAGTCTGGGGGCCGGCGAGTCGGACGGAGACAGGGGGCCGGCGAGTCGGACGGAGACAGGGGGCCGGCGAGTCGGACGGAGACAGGGGGCCGGCGAGTCGGACGGAGACAGGGGGCCGGCGAGTCGGACGGAGACAGGGGGCCGGCGAGTCGGACGGAGACAGGGGGCCGGCGAGTCGGACGGAGACAGGGGGCCGGCGAGTCGGACGGAGACAGGGGGCCGGCGAGTCGGACGGAGACAGGGGGCCGGCGAGTCGGACGGAGACAGGGGGCCGGCGAGTCGGACGGAGACAGGGGGCCGGCGAGTCGGACGGAGACAGGGGGCCGGCGAGTCGGACGGAGACAGGGGGCCGGCGAGTCGGACGGAGACAGGGGGCCGGCGAGTCGGACGGAGACAGGGGGCCGGCGAGTCGGACGGAGACAGGGGGCCGGCGAGTCGGACGGAGACAGGGGGCCGGCGAGTCGGACGGAGACAGGGGGCCGGCGAGTCGGACGGAGACAGGGGGCCGGCGAGTCGGACGGAGACAGGGGGCCGGCGAGTCGGACGGAGACAGGGGGCCGGCGAGTCGGACGGAGACAGGGGGCCGGCGAGTCGGACGGAGACAGGGGGCCGGCGAGTCGGACGGAGACAGGGGGCCGGCGAGTCGGACGGAGACAGGGGGCCGGCGAGTCGGACGGAGACAGGGGGCCGGCGAGTCGGACGGAGACAGGGGGCCGGCGAGTCGGACGGAGACAGGGGGCCGGCGAGTCGGACGGAGACAGGGGGCCGGCGAGTCGGACGGAGACAGGTGTCCGGCGAGTCGGACGGAGACTGGTGGCCGGCGAGTCGGACGGAGACTGGGGGCCGGCGAGTGGGACGGAGACTGGGGGCCGGCGAGTGGGACGGAGACTGGGGGCCGGCGAGTGGGACGGAGACTGGGGGCCGGCGAGTGGGACGGAGACTGGGGGCCGGCGAGTGGGACGGAGACTGGGGGCCGGCGAGTGGGCGGAGACTGGGGGCCGGCGAGTGGGACGGAGACTGGGGGCCGGCGAGTCGGACGGAGACAGGGGGCCGGCGAGTGGGACGGAGACTGGGGGCCGGCGAGTGGGACGGAGACTGGGGGCCGGCGAGTGGGACGGAGACTGTGGGACGGAGACTGTGGGCTGGCGAGTGGGACGGAGACTGGGGGCCGGCGAGTGGGACGGAGACTGGGGGCCGGCGAGTGGGACGGAGACTGGGGGCCGGCGAGTGGGACGGAGACTGGGGGCCGGCGAGTGGGACGGAGACTGGGGGCCGGCGAGTGGGACGGAGACTGGGGGCCGGCGAGTGGGACAGAGACTGGGTCCTGTCTTTGTTCGACTGGAGCAGGACAGAGAGGGAGAGATTCTTAGCAGGAGTGCTGAGGGTGAGCAAAGTACTGATTTATTTCTTTATTTATTTGTTGTATTCCTTGTTTGTTTCGCGGGCTTTTTTCTAGGTTTTAAATTAAGGGAAGTGACGTCAGCTGAAGGGGATTCTGGGAGATTGAGTTCTTCGTCGAAAAGTCAGGTCCCTGGGGTGTTCGGCCTCTTTGTGAGTGGGACAGAGACAGGGGTCCGGTGAGTGGGACAGAGACAGGGGTCCGGTGCGTGGGACAGAGACAGGGGGCCGGTGAGTGCGACAGAGACAGGGGGCCAGTGAGTGCGATAGAGACAGGGGGCCGGTGAGTGCGACAGAGACAGCGGTCCGGTGAGTGCGACAGAGACAGGGGGCCGGTGCGTGCGACAGAGACAGGGGTCCGGCGAGTCGGACAGAGACTGGGGTCCGGCGAGTCGGACAGAGACTGGGGTCCGGCGAGTCGGACAGAGACTGGGGTCCGGCGAGTCGGACAGAGACTGGGGGCCGGCGGGTCGGACAGAGACTGGGGGCCGGCGAGTCGGACAGAGACTGGGGGCCGGCGAGTCGGACAGAGACTGGGGGCCGGCGAGTCGGACAGAGACTGGGGGCCGGCGAGTGGGACAGAGACTGGGGGCCGACGAGTGGGACAGAGACTGGGGGCCGGCGAGTGGGACAGAGACTGGGGGCCGGCGAGTGGGACAGAGACTGGGGGCCGGCGAGTGGGACGGAGTCTGGGGGCCGGCGAGTCGGACGGAGACAGGGGGCCGGCGAGTCGGACGGAGACAGGGGGCCGGCGAGTCGGACGGAGACAGGGGGCCGGCGAGTCGGACGGAGACAGGGGGCCGGCGAGTCGGACGGAGACAGGGGGCCGGCGAGTCGGACGGAGACAGGGGGCCGGCGAGTCGGACGGAGACAGGGGGCCGGCGAGTCGGACGGAGACAGGGGGCCGGCGAGTCGGACGGAGACAGGGGGCCGGCGAGTCGGACGGAGACAGGGGGCCGGCGAGTCGGACGGAGACAGGGGGCCGGCGAGTCAGACGGAGACAGGGGGCCGGCGAGTCGGACGGAGACAGGGGGCCGGCGAGTCGGACGGAGACAGGGGGCCGGCGAGTCGGACGGAGACAGGGGGCCGGCGAGTCGGACGGAGACAGGGGGCCGGCGAGTCGGACGGAGACAGGGGGCCGGCGAGTCGGACGGAGACAGGGGGCCGGCGAGTCGGACGGAGACAGGGGGCCGGCGAGTCGGACGGAGACAGGGGGCCGGCGAGTCGGACGGAGACAGGGGGCCGGCGAGTCGGACGGAGACAGGGGGCCGGCGAGTCGGACGGAGACAGGGGGCCGGCGAGTCGGACGGAGACAGGGGGCCGGCGAGTCGGACGGAGACAGGGGGCCGGCGAGTCGGACGGAGACAGGGGGCCGGCGAGTCGGACGGAGACAGGGGGCCGGCGAGTCGGACGGAGACAGGGGGCCGGCGAGTCGGACGGAGACAGGGGGCCGGCGAGACGGACGGAGACAGGGGGCCGGCGAGTCGGACGGAGACAGGGGGCCGGCGAGTCGGACGGAGACAGGGGGCCGGCGAGTCGGACGGAGACAGGGGGCCGGCGAGTCGGACGGAGACAGGGGGCCGGCGAGTCGGACGGAGACAGGGGGCCGGCGAGTCGGACGGAGACAGGGGGCCGGCGAGTCGGACGGAGACTGGTGGCCGGCGAGTCGGATGGAGACTGGGGGCCGGCGAGTGGGACGGAGACTGGGGGCCGGCGAGTGGGACGGAGACTGGGGGCCGGCGAGTGGGACGGAGACTGGGGGCCGGCGAGTGGGACGGAGACTGGGGGCCGGCGAGTGGGACGGAGACTGGGGGCCGGCGAGTGGGCGGAGACTGGGGCCGGCGAGTGGAACGGAGACTGGGGGCCGGCGAGTCGGACGGAGACAGGGGGCCGGCGAGTCGGACGGAGACAGGGGTCCGGCGAATCGGACGGAGACTGGTGGCCGGCGAGTCGGACGGAGACTGGGGGCCGGCGAGTGGGACGGAGACTGGGGGCCGGCGAGTGGGACGGAGACTGGGGGCCGGCGAGTGGGACGGAGACTGGGGGCCGGCGAGTGGGACGGAGACTGGGGGCCGGCGAGTGGGACGGAGACTGGGGGCCGGCGAGTGGGACGGAGACTGGGGGCCGGCGAGTGGGACGGAGACTGGGGGCCGGCGGGTGGGACGGAGACTGGGGGCCGGCGAGTGGGACGGAGACTGGGGGCCGGCGAGTGGGACGGAGACTGGGGGCCGGCGAGTAGGACGGAGACTGGGGGCCGGCGAGTGGGACGGAGACTGGGGGCCGGCGAGTGGGACGGAGACTGGGGGCCGGCGAGTGGGACGGAGACTGGGGGCCGGCGAGTGGGACGGAGACTGGGGGCCGGCGAGTGGGACGGAGACTGGGGGCCGGCGAGTGGGACGGAGACTGGGGGCCGGCGAGTGGGACGGAGACTGGGGGCCGGCGAGTGGGGCGGAGACTGGGGGCCGGCGAGTGGGACGGAGACTGGGGGCCGGCGAGTGGGCGGAGACTGGGGGCCGGCGAGTGGGACGGAGACTGGGGGCCGGCGAGTCGGACGGAGACAGGGGGCCGGCGAGTCGGACGGAGACAGGGGGCCGGCGAGTCGGACGGAGACAGGGGTCCGGCGAGTCGGACGGAGACTGGTGGCCGGCGAGTCGGACGGAGACTGGGGGCCGGCGAGTGGGACGGAGACTGGGGGCCGGCGAGTGGGACGGAGACTGGGGGCCGGCGAGTGGGACGGAGACTGGGGGCCGGCGAGTGGGACGGAGACTGGGGGCCGGCGAGTGGGACGGAGACTGGGGGCCGGCGAGTGGGACGGAGACTGGGGGCCGGCGAGTGGGACGGAGACCGGGGGCCGGCGAGTGGGCGGAGACCGGGGGCCGGCGAGTGGGACAGAGACCGGGGGCCGGCGAGTGGGACGGAGACCGGGGGCCGGCGAGTGGGACGGAGACCGGGGGCCGGCGAGTGGGACGGAGACCGGGGGCCGGCGAGTGGGACGGAGACCGGGGGCCGGCGAGTGGGACGGAGACCGGGGGCCGGCGAGTGGGACGGAGACCGGGGGCCGGCGAGTGGGACGGAGACCGGGGGCCGGCGAGTGGGACGGAGACCGGGGGCCGGCGAGTGGGACGGAGACCGGGGGCCGGCGAGTGGGACGGAGACCGGGGGCCGGCGAGTGGGACGGAGACCGGGGGCCGGCGAGTGGGACGGAGACCGGGGGCCGGCGAGTGGGACGGAGACCGGGGGCCGGCGAGTGGGACGGAGACCGGGGGCCGGCGAGTGGGACGGAGACCGGGGGCCGGCGAGTGGGACAGAGACTGGGTCCTGTCTTTGTTCGACTGGAGCAGGACAGAGAGGGAGAGATTCTTAGCAGGAGTGCTGAGGGTGAGCAAAGTACTGATTTATTTCTTTATTTATTTGTTGTATTCCTTGTTTGTTTCGCGGGCTTTTTTCTAGGTTTTAAATTAAGGGAAGTGACGTCAGCTGAAGGGGATTCTGGGAGATTGAGTTCTTCGTCGAAAAGTCAGGTCCCTGGGGTGTTCGGCCTCTTTGTGAGTGGGACAGAGACAGGGGTCCGGTGAGTGGGACAGAGACAGCGGTCCGGTGCGTGGGACAGAGACAGGGGGCCGGTGAGTGCGATAGAGACAGGGGGCCGGTGAGTGCGACAGAGACAGCGGTCCGGTGAGTGCGACAGAGACAGCGGGCCGGTGCGTGCGACAGAGACAGGGGTCCGGTGAGTGGGACAGAGACTGGGGGCCGGCGAGTCGGACAGAGACTGGGGGCCGGCGAGTCGGACAGAGACTGGGGGCCGGCGAGTCGGACAGAGACTGGGGGCCGGCGAGTGGGACAGAGACTGGGGGCCGACGAGTGGGACAGAGACTGGGGGCCGGCGAGTGGGACAGAGACTGGGGGCCGGCGAGTGGGACAGAGACTGGGGGCCGGCGAGTGGGACAGAGTCTGGGGGCCGGCGAGTCGGACGGAGACAGGGGGCCGGCGAGTCGGACGGAGACAGGGGGCCGGCGAGTCGGACGGAGACAGGGGGCCGGCGAGTCGGACGGAGACAGGGGGCCGGCGAGTCGGACGGAGACAGGGGGCCGGCGAGTCGGACGGAGACAGGGGGCCGGCGAGTCGGACGGAGACAGGGGGCCGGCGAGTCGGACGGAGACAGGGGGCCGGCGAGTCGGACGGAGACAGGGGGCCGGCGAGTCGGACGGAGACAGGGGGCCGGCGAGTCGGACGGAGACAGGGGGCCGGCGAGTCGGACGGAGACAGGGGGCCGGCGAGTCGGACGGAGACAGGGGGCCGGCGAGTCGGACGGAGACAGGGGGCCGGCGAGTCGGACGGAGACAGGGGGCCGGCGAGTCGGACGGAGACAGGGGGCCGGCGAGTCGGACGGAGACAGGGGGCCGGCGAGTCGGACGGAGACAGGGGGCCGGCGAGTCGGACGGAGACAGGGGGCCGGCGAGTCGGACGGAGACGGGGCCGGCGAGTCGGACGGAGACAGGGGGCCGGCGAGTCGGACGGAGACAGGGGGCCGGCGAGTCGGACGGAGACAGGGGGCCGGCGAGTCGGACGGAGACAGGGGGCCGGCGAGTCGGACGGAGACAGGGGGCCGGCGAGTCGGACGGAGACAGGGGGCCGGCGAGTCGGACGGAGACAGGGGGCCGGCGAGTCGGACGGAGACAGGGGGCCGGCGAGTCGGACGGAGACAGGGGGCCGGCGAGTCGGACGGAGACAGGGGGCCGGCGAGTCGGACGGAGACAGGTGTCCGGCGAGTCGGACGGAGACTGGTGGCCGGCGAGTCGGACGGAGACTGGGGGCCGGCGAGTGGGACGGAGACTGGGGGCCGGCGAGTGGGACGGAGACTGGGGGCCGGCGAGTGGGACGGAGACTGGGGGCCGGCGAGTGGGACGGAGACTGGGGGCCGGCGAGTGGGACGGAGACTGGGGGCCGGCGAGTGGGCGGAGACTGGGGGCCGGCGAGTGGGACGGAGACCGGGGGCCGGCGAGTGGGACGGAGACCGGGGGCCGGCGAGTGGGACGGAGACCGGGGGCCGGCGAGTGGGACGGAGACCGGGGGCCGGCGAGTGGGACGGAGACCGGGGGCCGGCGAGTGGGACGGAGACCGGGGGCCGGCGAGTGGGACGGAGACCGGGGGCCGGCGAGTGGGACGGAGACCGGGGGCCGGCGAGTGGGACAGAGACTGGGTCCTGTCTTTGTTCGACTGGAGCAGGACAGAGAGGGAGAGATTCTTAGCAGGAGTGCTGAGGGTGAGCAAAGTACTGATTTATTTCTTTATTTATTTGTTGTATTCCTTGTTTGTTTCGCGGGCTTTTTTCTAGGTTTTAAATTAAGGGAAGTGACGTCAGCTGAAGGGGATTCTGGGAGATTGAGTTCTTCGTCGAAAAGTCAGGTCCCTGGGGTGTTCGGCCTCTTTGTGAGTGGGACAGAGACAGGGGTCCGGTGAGTGGGACAGAGACAGGGGTCCGGTGCGTGGGACAGAGACAGGGGGCCGGTGAGTGCGATAGAGACAGGGGGCCGGTGAGTGCGACAGAGACAGCGGTCCGGTGAGTGCGACAGAGACAGCGGGCCGGTGCGTGCGACAGAGACAGGGGTCCGGTGAGTGGGACAGAGACTGGGGGCCGGCGAGTCGGACAGAGACTGGGGGCCGGCGAGTCGGACAGAGACTGGGGGCCGGCGAGTCGGACAGAGACTGGGGGCCGGCGAGTGGGACAGAGACTGGGGGCCGACGAGTGGGACAGAGACTGGGGGCCGGTGAGTGGGACAGAGACTGGGGGCCGGCGAGTGGGACAGAGACTGGGGGCCGGCGAGTGGGACAGAGTCTGGGGGCCGGCGAGTCGGACGGAGACAGGGGGCCGGCGAGTCGGACGGAGACAGGGGGCCGGCGAGTCGGACGGAGACAGGGGGCCGGCGAGTCGGACGGAGACAGGGGGCCGGCGAGTCGGACGGAGACAGGGGGCCGGCGAGTCGGACGGAGACAGGGGGCCGGCGAGTCGGACGGAGACAGGGGGCCGGCGAGTCGGACGGAGACAGGGGGCCGGCGAGTCGGACGGAGACAGGGGGCCGGCGAGTCGGACGGAGACAGGGGGCCGGCGAGTCGGACGGAGACAGGGGGCCGGCGAGTCGGACGGAGACAGGGGGCCGGCGAGTCGGACGGAGACAGGGGGCCGGCGAGTCGGACGGAGACAGGGGGCCGGCGAGTCGGACGGAGACAGGGGGCCGGCGAGTCGGACGGAGACAGGGGGCCGGCGAGTCGGACGGAGACAGGGGGCCGGCGAGTCGGACGGAGACAGGGGGCCGGCGAGTCGGACGGAGACAGGGGGCCGGCGAGTCGGACGGAGACAGGGGGCCGGCGAGTCGGACGGAGACAGGGGGCCGGCGAGTCGGACGGAGACAGGGGGCCGGCGAGTCGGACGGAGACAGGGGGCCGGCGAGTCGGACGGAGACAGGGGGCCGGCGAGTCGGACGGAGACAGGGGGCCGGCGAGTCGGACGGAGACAGGGGGCCGGCGAGTCGGACGGAGACAGGGGGCCGGCGAGTCGGACGGAGACAGGGGGCCGGCGAGTCGGACGGAGACAGGGGGCCGGCGAGTCGGACGGAGACAGGGGGCCGGCGAGTCGGACGGAGACAGGTGTCCGGCGAGTCGGACGGAGACTGGTGGCCGGCGAGTCGGACGGAGACTGGGGGCCGGCGAGTGGGACGGAGACTGGGGGCCGGCGAGTGGGACGGAGACTGGGGGCCGGCGAGTGGGACGGAGACTGGGGGCCGGCGAGTGGGACGGAGACTGGGGGCCGGCGAGTGGGACGGAGACTGGGGGCCGGCGAGTGGGCGGAGACTGGGGGCCGGCGAGTGGGACGGAGACTGGGGGCCGGCGAGTCGGACGGAGACAGGGGGCCGGCGAGTGGGACGGAGACTGGGGGCCGGCGAGTGGGACGGAGACTGGGGGCCGGCGAGTGGGACGGAGACTGTGGGACGGAGACTGTGGGCTGGCGAGTGGGACGGAGACTGGGGGCCGGCGAGTGGGACGGAGACTGGGGGCCGGCGAGTGGGACGGAGACTGGGGGCCGGCGAGTGGGACGGAGACTGGGGGCCGGCGAGTGGGACGGAGACTGGGGGCCGGCGAGTGGGACGGAGACTGGGGGCCGGCGAGTGGGACAGAGACTGGGTCCTGTCTTTGTTCGACTGGAGCAGGACAGAGAGGGAGAGATTCTTAGCAGGAGTGCTGAGGGTGAGCAAAGTACTGATTTATTTCTTTATTTATTTGTTGTATTCCTTGTTTGTTTCGCGGGCTTTTTTCTAGGTTTTAAATTAAGGGAAGTGACGTCAGCTGAAGGGGATTCTGGGAGATTGAGTTCTTCGTCGAAAAGTCAGGTCCCTGGGGTGTTCGGCCTCTTTGTGAGTGGGACAGAGACAGGGGTCCGGCGAATCGGACGGAGACTGGTGGCCGGCGAGTCGGACGGAGACTGGGGGCCGGCGAGTGGGACGGAGACTGGGGGCCGGCGAGTGGGACGGAGACTGGGGGCCGGCGAGTGGGACGGAGACTGGGGGCCGGCGAGTGGG
>NW_027593314.1:0-34605 GCF_964213995.1 Mustelus asterias
ACTGCCCCCCCGCAACACTGACCCCCGCAACACTGCCCCCCGCAACACTGCCCCCCCGCAACACTGACCCCCGCAACACTGCCCCCCCGCAACACTGACCCCCGCAACACTGCCCCCCGCAACACTGCCCCCCCGCAACACTGACCCCCCCGCAACACTGACCCCCCGCAACACTGCCCCCCGCAACACTGACCCCCGCAACACTGCCCCCCCGCAACACTGACCCCCCGCAACACTGCCCCCTGCAACACTGCCCCCCCGCAACACTGACCCCCGCAACACTGCCCCCCCGCAACACTGCCCCCCCGCAACACTGCCCCCCCACAACACTGACCTCATAACACTGACCCCCCGCAACACTGCCCCCCCGCAACCCTGACCCCCCGCAACACTGACCCCCGCAACACTGCCCCCCCGCAACACTGCCCCCCCGCAACACTGCCCCCCCACAACACTGACCTCATAACACTGACCCCCCGCAACACTGCTCCCCCGCAACACTGCCCCCCCACAACACTGACCTCATAACACTGACCCCCCGCAACACTGCCCCCCGCAACACTGACCCCCCCCGCAACACTGCCCCCCGCAACACTGACCCCCCGCAACACTGACCTCGCAACACTGACCCCCCCGCAACACTGACCCCCCCGCAACACTGACCCCCGCAACACTGACCCCCCGCAACACTGCCCCCCCGCAACACTGACCCCCCGCAACACTGACCCCCCGCAACACTGACCCCCGCAACACTGCCCCCCGCAACACTGCCCCCCCGCAACACTGACCCCCGCAACACTGACCCCCCGCAACACTGACCCCCCGCAACACTGCCCCCCGCAACACTGCCCCCCCGCAACACTGCCCCCCGCAACACTGCCCCCCCGCAACACTGCCCCCCAGCAACACTGCCCCCCGCAACACTGCCCCCCCGCAACACTGCCCCCCGCAACACTGCCCCCCGCAACACTGCCCCCCGCAACACTGCCCCCCGCAACACTGCCCCCCCGCAACACTGCCCCCCCGCAACTCTGACCTCGTAACACTGACCCCCGCAACACTGCCCCCCCGCAAAACGGACCCCCCGCAACACTGACCCCCCGCAACACTGACCCCCCGCAACACTGACCCCCGCAACACTGACCCCCGCAACACTGCCCCCCCGCAACACTGACCCCCCGCAACACTGCCCCCCCGCAACACTGACCCCCGCAACACTGCCCCCCCGCAACACTGACCCCCCGCAACACTGACCCCCCCGCAACACTGACCCCCCCACAACACTGCCCCCCGCAACACTGCCCCCCCGCAACACTGCCCCCCCGCAACACTGCCCCCCCGCAACACTGCCCCCCCACAACACTGCCCCCCCGCAACACTGCCCCCCCGCAAAACTGCCCCCCCACAACACTGCCCCCCCACAACACTGCCCCCCGCAACACTGCCCCCCGCAACACTGACCCCCCGCAACCCTGCCCCCCCGCAACACTGCCCCCCGCAACACTGACCCCCGCAACACTGACCCCCGCAACACTGCCCCTCGCAACACTGCCCCCCGCAACACTGCCCCCCCGCAACACTGCCCCTCGCAACACTGCCCCCCGCAACACTGCCCCCCCTCAACACTGCCCCCCCCGCAACACTGCCCCCCGCAACACTGCCCCCCCGCAACACTGCCCCCCCGCAACACTGACCCCCCGCAACACTGCCCCCCCGCAACACTGCCCCCCCGCAACACTGCCCCCCCGCAACACTGCCCCCCCTCAACACTGACCCCCCGCAACACTGCCCCCCACAACACTGCCCCCCCGCAACACTGACCCCCCGCAACACTGACCCCCGCAACACTGACCCCCGCAACACTGACCCCCGCAACACTGACCCCCCGCAACACTGCCCCCCCACAACACTGCCCCCCCGCAACACTGCCCCCCCGCAACACTGCCCCCCGCAACACTGACCCCCCGCAACACTGCCCCCCGCAACACTGCCCCCCCACAACACTGCCCCCCGCAACACTGACCCCCCGCAACACTGCCCCCCGCAACACTGCCCCCCGCAACACTGCCCCCCCGCAACACTGCCCCCCCGCAACACTGACCCCCCGCAACACTGACCCCCCGCAACACTGACCCCCCGCAACACTGACCCCCCACAACACTGACCCCCCACAACACTGCCCCCCGCAACACTGACCCCCCGCAACACTGCCCCCCCGCAACACTGCCCCCCGCAACACTGCCCCCCCACAACACTGCCCCCCCACAACCCTGCCCCCCGCAACACTGCCCCCCCACAACACTGCCCCCCCCGCAACACTGCCCCCGCAACACTGACCCCCCGCAACACTGCCCCCCCGCAACACTGACCCCCCGCAACACTGACCCCCCCGCAACACTGCCCCCCCGCAACACTGACCCCCCGCAACACTGCCCCCCCGCAACACTGACCCCCCGCAACACTGCCCCCCCGCAACACTGACCCCCCCCGCAACACTGACCCCCGCAACACTGACCCCTCCGCAACACTGACCCCCCGCAACACTGACCCCCCGCAACACTGACCCCCCGCAACACTGACCCCCCCGCAACACTGACCCCCCGCAACACTGACCCCCCGCAACACTGACCCCCCGCAACACTGACCCCCCGCAACACTGACCCCCCGCAACACTGACCCCCCGCAACACTGCCCCCCCGCAACACTGACCCCCGCAACACTGACCCCCGCAACACTGCCCCCCGCAACACTGACCCCCCGCAACACTGACCCCCCCGCAACACTGCCCCCCGCAACACTGACCCCCCGCAACACTGACCCCCCCGCAACACTGACCCCCGCAACACTGACCCCCGCAACACTGCCCCCCGCAACACTGCCCCCCCGCAACACTGACCCCCCGCAACACTGCCCCCCCGCAACACAGCCCCCCGCAACACTGCCCCCCGCAACACTGCCCCCCCGCAACACTGACCCCCCGCAACACAGACCCCCGCAACACTGACCCCCCGCAACACAGCCCCCCGCAACACTGACCCCCGCAACACTGACCCCCCCGCAACACTGACCCCCGCAACACTGACCCCCGCAACACTGACCCCCCGCAACACTGACCCCCGCAACACTGACCCCCCCGCAACACTGCCCCCCCACAACACTGCCCCCCGCAACACTGACCCCCCACAACACTGCCCCCCGCAACACTGACCCCCCGCAACACTGCCCCCCCACAACACTGACCCCCCACAACACTGACCCCCCGCAACACTGCCCCCCGCAACACTGACCCCCCGCAACACAGCCCCCCGCAACACTGACCCCCGCAACACTGACCCCCCGCAACACTGACCCCCGCAACACTGACCCCCCCGCAACACTGCCCCCCCACAACACTGCCCCCCGCAACACTGACCCCCCACAACACTGCCCCCCGCAACACTGACCCCCCGCAACACTGCCCCCCCACAACACTGACCCCCCACAACACTGCCCCCCCACAACACTGCCCCACACAACACTGACCCCCACAACACTGACCCCCCACAACACTGACCCCCCACAACACTGCCCCCCCCTGCAACACTGCCCCACACAACACTGACCCCCCACAACACTGACCCCCCACAACACTGCCCCCCCGCAACACTGCCCCCCCACAACACTGACCCCCCACAACACTGCCCCCCGCAACACTGACCCCCCGCAACACTGATCCCCCACAACACTGCCCCCCGCAACACTGACCCCCCCGCAACACTGCCCCCCGCAACACTGACCCCCCACAACACTGCCCCCCCGCAACACTGACCCCCCACAACACTGCCCCCCGCAACACTGACCCCCCACAACACTGCCCCCCCGCAACACTGACCCCCCTCAACACTGCCCCCCGCAACACTGACCCCCCGCAACACAGCCCCCCCACAACACTGCCCCCCCACAACACTGCCCCCCGCAACCCTGCCCCCCCGCAACACTGACCCCCCGCAACACTGCCCCCCCACAACACTGCCCCCCCACAACACTGCCACCACCGCAACACTGCCCCCCCGCAACACTGCCCCCCCCGCAACACTGACCCCCCGCAACACTGCCCCCCCGCAACACTGCCACCACCGCAACACTGCCCCCCTGCAACACTGCCCCCCCGCAACACTGACCCCGCAACACTGCCCCCCCACAACACTGCCCCCCCGCAACACTGACCCCCCGCAACACTGACCCCCCGCAACACTGACCCCCGCAACACTGACCCCCCGCAACACTGACCCCCGCAACACTGACCCCCCGCAACACTGACCCCCCGCAACACTGACCCCCGCAACACTGCCCCCCGCAACACTGACCCCCCGCAACACTGACCCCCCACAACACTGACCCCCCGCAACACTGACCCCCCACAACACTGACCCCCCACAACACTGACCCCCCACAACACTGACCCCCCACAACACTGACCCCCCGCAACACTGACCCCCCGCAACACTGACCCCCCGCAACACTGACCCCCACAACACTGCCCCCCCGCAACACTGCCCCCCCCACAACACTGCCCCACACAACACTGACCCCCCGCAACACTGCCCCCCGCAACACTGACCCCCGCAACACTGACCCCCGCAACACTGCCCCCCGCAACACTGCCCCACACAACACTGACCCCCCGCAACACTGACCCCCCGCAACACTGACCCCCCGCAACACTGACCCCCCGCAACACTGCCCCCCGCAACACTGCCCCCCCGCAACACTGCCCCCCCGCAACACTGACCCCCCACAACACTGCCCCCCGCAACACTGCCCCCCGCAACACTGACCCCCCGCAACACTGCCCCCCCGCAACACTGACCCCCCGCAACACTGCCCCCCGCAACACTGACCCCCCGCAACACTGCCCCCCGCAACACTGACCCCCCGCAACACTGCCCCCCCGCAACACTGCCCCCCGCAACACTGACCCCCCCGCAACACTGACCCCCCCGCAACACTGACCCCCCCGCAACACTGCCCCCCCGCAACACTGCCCCCCGCAACACTGCCCCCCCGCAACACTGACCCCCCCGCAACACTGCCCCCCGCAACACTGCCCCCCCGCAACACTGCCCCCCCGCAACACTGCCCCCCCGCAACACTGCCCCCCCGCAACACTGACCCCCCCGCAACACTGACCCCCGCAACACTGCCCCCCGCAACACTGCCCCCCCGCAACACTGACCCCCGCAACACTGCCCCTCGCAACACTGCCCCTCGCAACACTGACCCCCGCAACACTGCCCCCCCGCAACACTGCCCCCCGCAACACTGCCCCCCGCAACACTGCCCCTCGCAACACTGACCCCCCCGCAACACTGCCCCCCGCAACACTGCCCCCCGCAACACTGCCCCTCGCAACACTGACCCCCCCGGAACACTGACCCCCCGCAACACTGACCCCCCGCAACACTGACCTCGTAACACTGACCCCCCGCAACACTGACCTCGTAACACTGACCCCCCGCAACACTGACCCCCCGCAACACTGACCCCCCCGCAACACTGACCCCCCGCAACACTGACCCCCCGCAACACTGACCTCGTAACACTGACCCCCGCAACACTGACCCCCCGCAACACTGCCCCCCGCAACACTGCCCCCCGCAACACTGACCCCCCGCAACACTGACCTCGTAACACTGACCCCCGCAACACTGACCCCCCGCAACACTGACCCCCGCAACACTGCCCCCCCGCAACACTGCCCCCCGCAACACTGACCCCCCGCAACACTGCCCCCCCGCAACACTGACCCCCCCGCAACACTGCCCCCCGCAACACTGACCCCCCGCAACACTGCCCCCCCGCAACACTGACCCCCCACAACACTGCCCCCCCGCAACACTGCCCCCCGCAACACTGACCCCCCACAACACTGCCCCCCCGCAACACTGCCCCCCGCAACACTGACCCCCCGCAACACTGCCCCCCCGCAACACTGCCTCCCCGCAACACTGACCCCCCACAACACTGACCCCCGCAACACTGACCCCCCGCAACACTGACCCCCGCAACACTGACCCCCGCAACACTGCCCCCCCGCAACACTGACCCCCGCAACACTGACCCCCGCAACACTGCCCCCCCGCAACACTGACCCCCCGCAACACTGCCCCCCGCAACACTGCCCCCCCGCAACACTGACCCCCGCAACACTGCCCCCCGCAACACTGCCCCCCCGCAACACTGACCCCCGCAACACTGCCCCCCCGCAACACTGCCCCCCCGCAACACTGCCCCCCCGCAACACTGACCCCCCGCAACACTGACCCCCCGCAACACTGACCCCCCGCAACACTGACCCCCCACAACACTGACCCCCCACAACACTGCCCCCCGCAACACTGACCCCCCGCAACACTGCCCCCCCGCAACACTGCCCCCCGCAACACTGCCCCCCCACAACACTGCCCTCCCACAACACTGCCCCCCGCAACACTGCCCCCCCACAACACTGCCCCCCCCGCAACACTGCCCCCGCAACACTGACCCCCCGCAACACTGCCCCCCGCAACACTGACCCCCCGCAACACTGACCCCCCCGCAACACTGCCCCCCCGCAACACTGACCCCCCGCAACACTGCCCCCCCGCAACACTGACCCCCCGCAACACTGCCCCCCCGCAACACTGACCCCCCCCGCAACACTGACCCCCGCAACACTGACCCCTCCGCAACACTGACCCCCCGCAACACTGACCCCCCGCAACACTGACCCCCCGCAACACTGACCCCCCGCAACACTGACCCCCCGCAACACTGACCCCCCGCAACACTGACCCCCCGCAACACTGACCCCCCGCAACACTGACCCCCCGCAACACTGACCCCCCGCAACACTGCCCCCCCGCAACACTGACCCCCGCAACACTGACCCCCGCAACACTGCCCCCCGCAACACTGACCCCCCGCAACACTGACCCCCCCGCAACACTGCCCCCCGCAACACTGACCCCCCGCAACACTGACCCCCCCGCAACACTGACCCCCGCAACACTGACCCCCGCAACACTGCCCCCCGCAACACTGCCCCCCCGCAACACTGACCCCCCGCAACACTGACCCCCCGCAACACAGCCCCCCGCAACACTGCCCCCCGCAACACTGCCCCCCCGCAACACTGACCCCCCACAACACTGCCCCCCGCAACACTGACCCCCGCAACACTGACCCCCCGCAACACAGACCCCCGCAACACTGACCCCCCGCAACACAGCCCCCCGCAACACTGACCCCCGCAACACTGACCCCCCCGCAACACTGACCCCCGCAACACTGACCCCCGCAACACTGACCCCCCGCAACACTGACCCCCGCAACACTGACCCCCCCGCAACACTGCCCCCCCACAACACTGCCCCCCGCAACACTGACCCCCCACAACACTGCCCCCCGCAACACTGACCCCCCGCAACACTGCCCCCCCACAACACTGACCCCCCACAACACTGACCCCCCGCAACACTGCCCCCCGCAACACTGACCCCCCGCAACACAGCCCCCCGCAACACTGACCCCCCGCAACACAGCCCCCCGCAACACTGACCCCCGCAACACTGACCCCCCGCAACACTGACCCCCGCAACACTGACCCCCCCGCAACACTGCCCCCCCACAACACTGCCCCCCGCAACACTGACCCCCCACAACACTGCCCCCCGCAACACTGACCCCCCGCAACACTGCCCCCCCACAACACTGACCCCCCACAACACTGCCCCCCCACAACACTGCCCCACACAACACTGACCCCCCACAACACTGACCCCCCACAACACTGACCCCCCACAACACTGCCCCCCCCTGCAACACTGCCCCACACAACACTGACCCCCCACAACACTGACCCCCCACAACACTGCCCCCCCGCAACACTGCCCCCCCACAACACTGACCCCCCACAACACTGCCCCCCGCAACACTGACCCCCCGCAACACTGATCCCCCACAACACTGCCCCCCGCAACACTGACCCCCCCGCAACACTGCCCCCCGCAACACTGACCCCCCACAACACTGCCCCCCCGCAACACTGACCCCCCACAACACTGCCCCCCGCAACACTGACCCCCCACAACACTGCCCCCCCGCAACACTGACCCCCCTCAACACTGCCCCCCGCAACACTGACCCCCCGCAACACAGCGCCCCCACAACACTGCCCCCCCACAACACTGCCCCCCGCAACCCTGCCCCCCCGCAACACTGACCCCCCGCAACACTGCCCCCCCACAACACTGCCCCCCCACAACACTGCCACCACCGCAACACTGCCCCCCCGCAACACTGCCCCCCCCGCAACACTGACCCCCCGCAACACTGCCCCCCCGCAACACTGCCACCACCGCAACACTGCCCCCCTGCAACACTGCCCCCCCGCAACACTGACCCCGCAACACTGCCCCCCCACAACACTGCCCCCCCGCAACACTGACCCCCCGCAACACTGACCCCCCGCAACACTGACCCCCGCAACACTGACCCCCCGCAACACTGACCCCCGCAACACTGACCCCCCGCAACACTGACCCCCCGCAACACTGACCCCCGCAACACTGCCCCCCGCAACACTGACCCCCCGCAACACTGACCCCCCACAACACTGACCCCCCGCAACACTGACCCCCCACAACACTGACCCCCCACAACACTGACCCCCCACAACACAGACCCCCCACAACACTGACCCCCCGCAACACTGACCCCCCGCAACACTGACCCCCCGCAACACTGACCCCCACAACACTGCCCCCCCGCAACACTGCCCCCCCCACAACACTGCCCCACACAACACTGACCCCCCGCAACACTGCCCCCCGCAACACTGACCCCCGCAACACTGACCCCCGCAACACTGCCCCCCGCAACACTGCCCCACACAACACTGACCCCCGCAACACTGACCCCCGCAACACTGCCCCCCCGCAACACTGCCCCCCGCAACACTGACCCCCCGCAACACTGACCCCCCGCAACACTGACCCCCCGCAACACTGACCCCCCGCAACACTGCCCCCCGCAACACTGCCCCCCCGCAACACTGCCCCCCCGCAACACTGCCCCCCCGCAACACTGCCCCCCCGCAACACTGCCCCCCGCAACACTGACCCCCCACAACACTGCCCCCCGCAACACTGCCCCCCCGCAACACTGCCCCCCCGCAACACTGACCCCCCACAACACTGCCCCCCGCAACACTGCCCCCCGCAACACTGACCCCCCGCAACACTGCCCCCCCGCAACACTGACCCCCCGCAACACTGCCCCCCGCAACACTGACCCCCCGCAACACTGCCCCCCGCAACACTGACCCCCCGCAACACTGCCCCCCCGCAACACTGCCCCCCGCAACACTGACCCCCCCGCAACACTGACCCCCCGCAACACTGACCCCCCCGCAACACTGACCCCCCCGCAACACTGCCCCCCCGCAACACTGCCCCCCGCAACACTGCCCCCCCGCAACACTAACCCCCCCGCAACACTGCCCCCCGCAACACTGCCCCCCCGCAACACTGCCCCCCCGCAACACTGCCCCCCCGCAACACTGCCCCCCGCAACACTGCCCCCCGCAACACTGCCCCCCGCAACACTGCCCCTCGCAACACTGACCCCCCCGGAACACTGACCCCCCGCAACACTGACCCCCCGCAACACTGACCTCGTAACACTGACCCCCCGCAACACTGACCTCGTAACACTGACCCCCCGCAACACTGACCCCCCGCAACACTGACCCCCCCGCAACACTGACCCCCCGCAACACTGACCCCCCGCAACACTGACCTCGTAACACTGACCCCCGCAACACTGACCCCCCGCAACACTGCCCCCCGCAACACTGCCCCCCGCAACACTGACCCCCCGCAACACTGACCTCGTAACACTGACCCCCGCAACACTGACCCCCCGCAACACTGACCCCCGCAACACTGCCCCCCCGCAACACTGCCCCCCGCAACACTGACCCCCCGCAACACTGCCCCCCCGCAACACTGACCCCCCCGCAACACTGCCCCCCGCAACACTGACCCCCCGCAACACTGCCCCCCCGCAACACTGACCCCCCACAACACTGCCCCCCCGCAACACTGCCCCCCGCAACACTGACCCCCCACAACACTGCCCCCCCGCAACACTGCCCCCCGCAACACTGACCCCCCGCAACACTGCCCCCCCGCAACACTGCCTCCCCGCAACACTGACCCCCCACAACACTGACCCCCGCAACACTGACCCCCCGCAACACTGACCCCCGCAACACTGACCCCCGCAACACTGCCCCCCCGCAACACTGACCCCCGCAACACTGACCCCCGCAACACTGCCCCCCCGCAACACTGACCCCCCGCAACACTGCCCCCCGCAACACTGCCCCCCCGCAACACTGACCCCCGCAACACTGCCCCCCGCAACACTGCCCCCCCGCAACACTGACCCCCGCAACACTGCCCCCCCGCAACACTGACCCCCGCAACACTGCCCCCCGCAACACTGCCCCCCCGCAACACTGACCCCCCCGCAACACTGACCCCCCGCAACACTGCCCCCCGCAACACTGACCCCCGCAACACTGCCCCCCCGCAACACTGACCCCCCGCAACACTGCCCCCCGCAACACTGCCCCCCCGCAACACTGACCCCCGCAACACTGCCCCCCCGCAACACTGCCCCCCCGCAACACTGCCCCCCCACAACACTGACCTCATAACACTGACCCCCCGCAACACTGCCCCCCCGCAACCCTGACCCCCCGCAACACTGACCCCCGCAACACTGCCCCCCCGCAACACTGCCCCCCCGCAACACTGCCCCCCCACAACACTGACCTCATAACACTGACCCCCCGCAACACTGCTCCCCCGCAACACTGACCCCCCCCGCAACACTGCCCCCCCGCAACACTGACCCCCCGCAACACTGACCTCGCAACACTGACCCCCCCGCAACACTGACCTCATCACACTGACCCCCCGCAACACTGCCCCCCGCAACACTGACCCCCCCCGCAACACTGCCCCCCCGCAACACTGACCCCCCGCAACACTGACCTCGCAACACTGACCCCCCCGCAACACTGACCCCCCCGCAACACTGACCCCCGCAACACTGACCCCCCGCAACACTGCCCCCCCGCAACACTGACCCCCCGCAACACTGACCCCCCGCAACACTGACCCCCGCAACACTGCCCCCCGCAACACTGCCCCCCCGCAACACTGACCCCCGCAACACTGACCCCCCGCAACACTGACCCCCCGCAACACTGCCCCCCGCAACACTGCCCCCCCGCAACACTGCCCCCCGCAACACTGCCCCCCCGCAACACTGCCCCCCAGCAACACTGCCCCCCGCAACACTGCCCCCCCGCAACACTGCCCCCCGCAACACTGCCCCCCGCAACACTGCCCCCCGCAACACTGCCCCCCCGCAACACTGCCCCCCCGCAACACTGCCCCCCCGCAACACTGCCCCCCGCAACACTGCCCCCCCGCAACACTGCCCCCCCGCAACTCTGACCTCGTAACACTGACCCCCGCAACACTGCCCCCCCGCAAAACTGACCCCCCGCAACACTGACCCCCCGCAACACTGACCCCCCGCAACACTGACCCCCGCAACACTGACCCCCGCAACACTGCCCCCCCGCAACACTGACCCCCCGCAACACTGCCCCCCCGCAACACTGACCCCCGCAACACTGCCCCCCCGCAACACTGACCCCCCGCAACACTGACCCCCCCGCAACACTGACCCCCCCACAACACTGCCCCCCGCAACACTGCCCCCCCGCAACACTGCCCCCCCGCAACACTGCCCCCCCACAACACTGCCCCCCCGCAACACTGCCCCCCCGCAAAACTGCCCCCCCACAACACTGCCCCCCCACAACACTGCCCCCCGCAACACTGCCCCCCGCAACACTGACCCCCCGCAACCCTGCCCCCCCGCAACACTGCCCCCCGCAACACTGACCCCCGCAACACTGACCCCCGCAACACTGCCCCTCGCAACACTGCCCCCCGCAACACTGCCCCCCCGCAACACTGCCCCTCGCAACACTGCCCCCCGCAACACTGCCCCCCCTCAACACTGCCCCCCCCGCAACACTGCCCCCCGCAACACTGCCCCCCCGCAACACTGCCCCCCCGCAACACTGACCCCCCGCAACACTGCCCCCCCGCAACACTGCCCCCCCGCAACACTGCCCCCCCGCAACACTGCCCCCCCGCAACACTGCCCCCCCGCAACACTGACCCCCCGCAACACTGCCCCCCCGCAACACTGACCCCCCGCAACACTGCCCCCCACAACACTGCCCCCCCGCAACACTGACCCCCCGCAACACTGACCCCCGCAACACTGACCCCCGCAACACTGACCCCCGCAACACTGACCCCCCGCAACACTGCCCCCCCACAACACTGCCCCCCCGCAACACTGCCCCCCCACAACACTGCCCCCCGCAACACTGACCCCCCGCAACACTGAACCCCGCAACACTGCCCCCCCACAACACTGCCCCCCGCAACACTGACCCCCCGCAACACTGCCCCCCGCAACACTGCCCCCCGCAACACTGACCCCCCGCAACACTGCCCCCCCGCAACACTGCCCCCCCGCAACACTGACACCCCGCAACACTGACCCCCCGCAACACTGACCCCCCGCAACACTGACCCCCCACAACACTGACCCCCCACAACACTGCCCCCCGCAACACTGACCCCCCGCAACACTGCCCCCCCGCAACACTGCCCCCCGCAACACTGCCCCCCCACAACACTGCCCCCCCACAACACTGCCCCCCGCAACACTGCCCCCCCACAACACTGCCCCCCCCGCAACACTGCCCCCGCAACACTGACCCCCCGCAACACTGCCCCCCCGCAACACTGACCCCCCGCAACACTGACCCCCCCGCAACACTGCCCCCCCGCAACACTGACCCCCCGCAACACTGCCCCCCCGCAACACTGACCCCCCCCGCAACACTGACCCCCGCAACACTGACCCCTCCGCAACACTGACCCCCCGCAACACTGACCCCCCGCAACACTGACCCCCCGCAACACTGACCCCCCCGCAACACTGACCCCCCGCAACACTGACCCCCCGCAACACTGACCCCCCGCAACACTGACCCCCCGCAACACTGACCCCCCGCAACACTGACCCCCCGCAACACTGACCCCCCGCAACACTGCCCCCCCGCAACACTGACCCCCGCAACACTGACCCCCGCAACACTGCCCCCCGCAACACTGACCCCCCGCAACACTGACCCCCCCGCAACACTGCCCCCCGCAACACTGACCCCCCGCAACACTGACCCCCCCGCAACACTGACCCCCGCAACACTGACCCCCGCAACACTGCCCCCCGCAACACTGCCCCCCCGCAACACTGACCCCCCGCAACACTGCCCCCCCGCAACACAGCCCCCCGCAACACTGCCCCCCGCAACACTGCCCCCCCGCAACACTGACCCCCCGCAACACAGATCCCCGCAACACTGACCCCCCGCAACACAGCCCCCCGCAACACTGACCCCCGCAACACTGACCCCCCCGCAACACTGACCCCCGCAACACTGACCCCCGCAACACTGACCCCCCGCAACACTGACCCCCGCAACACTGACCCCCCCGCAACACTGCCCCCCCACAACACTGCCCCCCGCAACACTGACCCCCCACAACACTGCCCCCCGCAACACTGACCCCCCGCAACACTGCCCCCCCACAACACTGACCCCCCACAACACTGACCCCCCGCAACACTGCCCCCCGCAACACTGACCCCCCGCAACACAGCCCCCCGCAACACTGACCCCCCGCAACACAGCCCCCCGCAACACTGACCCCCGCAACACTGACCCCCCGCAACACTGACCCCCGCAACACTGACCCCCCCGCAACACTGCCCCCCCACAACACTGCCCCCCGCAACACTGACCCCCCACAACACTGCCCCCCGCAACACTGACCCCCCGCAACACTGCCCCCCCACAACACTGACCCCCCACAACACTGCCCCCCCACAACACTGCCCCACACAACACTGACCCCCCACAACACTGACCCCCCACAACACTGACCCCCCACAACACTGCCCCCCCCTGCAACACTGCCCCACACAACACTGACCCCCCACAACACTGACCCCCCACAACACTGCCCCCCCGCAACACTGCCCCCCCACAACACTGACCCCCCACAACACTGCCCCCCGCAACACTGACCCCCCGCAACACTGATCCCCCACAACACTGCCCCCCGCAACACTGACCCCCCCGCAACACTGCCCCCCGCAACACTGACCCCCCACAACACTGCCCCCCCGCAACACTGACCCCCCACAACACTGCCCCCCGCAACACTGCCCCCCCACAACACTGCCCCCCCGCAACACTGACCCCCCTCAACACTGCCCCCCGCAACACTGACCCCCCGCAACACAGCCCCCCCACAACACTGCCCCCCCACAACACTGCCCCCCGCAACCCTGCCCCCCCGCAACACTGACCCCCCGCAACACTGCCCCCCCACAACACTGCCCCCCCACAACACTGCCACCACCGCAACACTGCCCCCCCGCAACACTGCCCCCCCCGCAACACTGACCCCCCGCAACACTGCCCCCCCGCAACACTGCCACCACCGCAACACTGCCCCCCTGCAACACTGCCCCCCCGCAACACAGACCCCGCAACACTGCCCCCCCACAACACTGCCCCCCCGCAACACTGACCCCCCGCAACACTGACCCCCCGCAACACTGACCCCCGCAACACTGACCCCCCGCAACACTGACCCCCGCAACACTGACCCCCCGCAACACTGACCCCCCGCAACACTGACCCCCGCAACACTGCCCCCCGCAACACTGACCCCCCGCAACACTGACCCCCCACAACACTGACCCCCCGCAACACTGACCCCCCACAACACTGACCCCCCACAACACTGACCCCCCACAACACAGACCCCCCACAACACTGACCCCCCGCAACACTGACCCCCCGCAACACTGACCCCCCGCAACACTGACCCCCACAACACTGCCCCCCCGCAACACTGCCCCCCCCACAACACTGCCCCACACAACACTGACCCCCCGCAACACTGCCCCCCGCAACACTGACCCCCGCAACACTGACCCCCGCAACACTGCCCCCCGCAACACTGCCCCACACAACACTGACCCCCGCAACACTGACCCCCGCAACACTGCCCCCCCGCAACACTGCCCCCCGCAACACTGACCCCCCGCAACACTGACCCCCCGCAACACTGACCCCCCGCAACACTGACCCCCCGCAACACTGCCCCCCGCAACACTGCCCCCCCGCAACACTGCCCCCCCGCAACACTGACCCCCCCACAACACTGCCCCCCGCAACACTGCCCCCCGCAACACTGACCCCCCGCAACACTGCCCCCCCGCAACACTGACCCCCCGCAACACTGCCCCCCGCAACACTGACCCCCCGCAACACTGCCCCCCGCAACACTGACCCCCCGCAACACTGCCCCCCCGCAACACTGCCCCCCGCAACACTGACCCCCCCGCAACACTGACCCCCCGCAACACTGACCCCCCCGCAACACTGACCCCCCCGCAACACTGCCCCCCCGCAACACTGCCCCCCGCAACACTGCCCCCCCGCAACACTGACCCCCCCGCAACACTGCCCCCCGCAACACTGCCCCCCCGCAACACTGCCCCCCCGCAACACTGCCCCCCCGCAACACTGCCCCCCGCAACACTGCCCCCCGCAACACTGCCCCCCGCAACACTGCCCCTCGCAACACTGACCCCCCCGGAACACTGACCTCCCGCAACACTGACCCCCCGCAACACTGACCTCGTAACACTGACCCCCCGCAACACTGACCTCGTAACACTGACCCCCCGCAACACTGACCCCCCGCAACACTGACCCCCCCGCAACACTGACCCCCCGCAACACTGACCCCCCGCAACACTGACCTCGTAACACTGACCCCCGCAACACTGACCCCCCGCAACACTGCCCCCCGCAACACTGCCCCCCGCAACACTGACCCCCCGCAACACTGACCTCGTAACACTGACCCCCGCAACACTGACCCCCCGCAACACTGACCCCCGCAACACTGCCCCCCCGCAACACTGCCCCCCGCAACACTGACCCCCCGCAACACTGCCCCCCCGCAACACTGACCCCCCCGCAACACTGCCCCCCGCAACACTGACCCCCCGCAACACTGCCCCCCCGCAACACTGACCCCCCACAACACTGCCCCCCCGCAACACTGCCCCCCGCAACACTGACCCCCCACAACACTGCCCCCCCGCAACACTGCCCCCCGCAACACTGACCCCCCGCAACACTGCCCCCCCGCAACACTGCCTCCCCGCAACACTGACCCCCCACAACACTGACCCCCGCAACACTGACCCCCCGCAACACTGACCCCCGCAACACTGACCCCCGCAACACTGCCCCCCCGCAACACTGACCCCCGCAACACTGACCCCCGCAACACTGCCCCCCCGCAACACTGACCCCCCGCAACACTGCCCCCGCAACACTGCCCCCCCGCAACACTGACCCCCGCAACACTGCCCCCCGCAACACTGCCCCCCCGCAACACTGACCCCCGCAACACTGCCCCCCCGCAACACTGACCCCCGCAACACTGCCCCCCGCAACACTGCCCCCCCGCAACACTGACCCCCCCGCAACACTGACCCCCCGCAACACTGCCCCCCGCAACACTGACCCCCGCAACACTGCCCCCCCGCAACACTGACCCCCCGCAACACTGCCCCCTGCAACACTGCCCCCCCGCAACACTGACCCCCGCAACACTGCCCCCCCGCAACACTGCCCCCCCGCAACACTGCCCCCCCACAACACTGACCTCATAACACTGACCCCCCGCAACACTGCCCCCCCGCAACCCTGACCCCCCGCAACACTGACCCCCGCAACACTGCCCCCCCGCAACACTGCCCCCCCGCAACACTGCCCCCCCACAACACTGACCTCATAACACTGACCCCCCGCAACACTGCTCCCCCGCAACACTGCCCCCCCACAACACTGACCTCATAACACTGACCCCCCGCAACACTGCCCCCCGCAACACTGACCCCCCCCGCAACACTGCCCCCCGCAACACTGACCCCCCGCAACACTGACCTCGCAACACTGACCCCCCCGCAACACTGACCCCCCCGCAACACTGACCCCCGCAACACTGACCCCCCGCAACACTGCCCCCCCGCAACACTGACCCCCCGCAACACTGACCCCCCGCAACACTGACCCCCGCAACACTGCCCCCCGCAACACTGCCCCCCCGCAACACTGACCCCCGCAACACTGACCCCCCGCAACACTGACCCCCCGCAACACTGCCCCCCGCAACACTGCCCCCCCGCAACACTGCCCCCCGCAACACTGCCCCCCCGCAACACTGCCCCCCAGCAACACTGCCCCCCGCAACACTGCCCCCCCGCAACACTGCCCCCCGCAACACTGCCCCCCGCAACACTGCCCCCCGCAACACTGCCCCCCCGCAACACTGCCCCCCCGCAACACTGCCCCCCCGCAACACTGCCCCCCGCAACACTGCCCCCCCGCAACACTGCCCCCCCGCAACTCTGACCTCGTAACACTGACCCCCGCAACACTGCCCCCCCGCAAAACGGACCCCCCGCAACACTGACCCCCCGCAACACTGACCCCCCGCAACACTGACCCCCGCAACACTGACCCCCGCAACACTGCCCCCCCGCAACACTGACCCCCCGCAACACTGCCCCCCCGCAACACTGACCCCCGCAACACTGCCCCCCCGCAACACTGACCCCCCGCAACACTGACCCCCCCGCAACACTGACCCCCCCACAACACTGCCCCCCGCAACACTGCCCCCCCGCAACACTGCCCCCCCGCAACACTGCCCCCCCACAACACTGCCCCCCCGCAACACTGCCCCCCCGCAAAACTGCCCCCCCACAACACTGCCCCCCCACAACACTGCCCCCCGCAACACTGCCCCCCGCAACACTGACCCCCCGCAACCCTGCCCCCCCGCAACACTGCCCCCCGCAACACTGACCCCCGCAACACTGACCCCCGCAACACTGCCCCTCGCAACACTGCCCCCCGCAACACTGCCCCCCCGCAACACTGCCCCTCGCAACACTGCCCCCCGCAACACTGCCCCCCCTCAACACTGCCCCCCCCGCAACACTGCCCCCCGCAACACTGCCCCCCCGCAACACTGCCCCCCCGCAACACTGACCCCCCGCAACACTGCCCCCCCGCAACACTGCCCCCCCGCAACACTGCCCCCCCGCAACACTGCCCCCCCTCAACACTGACCCCCCGCAACACTGCCCCCCACAACACTGCCCCCCCGCAACACTGACCCCCCGCAACACTGACCCCCGCAACACTGACCCCCGCAACACTGACCCCCGCAACACTGACCCCCCGCAACACTGCCCCCCCACAACACTGCCCCCCCGCAACACTGCCCCCCCGCAACACTGCCCCCCGCAACACTGACCCCCCGCAACACTGCCCCCCGCAACACTGCCCCCCCACAACACTGCCCCCCGCAACACTGACCCCCCGCAACACTGCCCCCCGCAACACTGCCCCCCGCAACACTGCCCCCCCGCAACACTGCCCCCCCGCAACACTGACCCCCCGCAACACTGACCCCCCGCAACACTGACCCCCCGCAACACTGACCCCCCACAACACTGACCCCCCACAACACTGCCCCCCGCAACACTGACCCCCCGCAACACTGCCCCCCCGCAACACTGCCCCCCGCAACACTGCCCCCCCACAACACTGCCCCCCCACAACCCTGCCCCCCGCAACACTGCCCCCCCACAACACTGCCCCCCCCGCAACACTGCCCCCGCAACACTGACCCCCCGCAACACTGCCCCCCCGCAACACTGACCCCCCGCAACACTGACCCCCCCGCAACACTGCCCCCCCGCAACACTGACCCCCCGCAACACTGCCCCCCCGCAACACTGACCCCCCGCAACACTGCCCCCCCGCAACACTGACCCCCCCCGCAACACTGACCCCCGCAACACTGACCCCTCCGCAACACTGACCCCCCGCAACACTGACCCCCCGCAACACTGACCCCCCGCAACACTGACCCCCCCGCAACACTGACCCCCCGCAACACTGACCCCCCGCAACACTGACCCCCCGCAACACTGACCCCCCGCAACACTGACCCCCCGCAACACTGACCCCCCGCAACACTGCCCCCCCGCAACACTGACCCCCGCAACACTGACCCCCGCAACACTGCCCCCCGCAACACTGACCCCCCGCAACACTGACCCCCCCGCAACACTGCCCCCCGCAACACTGACCCCCCGCAACACTGACCCCCCCGCAACACTGACCCCCGCAACACTGACCCCCGCAACACTGCCCCCCGCAACACTGCCCCCCCGCAACACTGACCCCCCGCAACACTGCCCCCCCGCAACACAGCCCCCCGCAACACTGCCCCCCGCAACACTGCCCCCCCGCAACACTGACCCCCCGCAACACAGACCCCCGCAACACTGACCCCCCGCAACACAGCCCCCCGCAACACTGACCCCCGCAACACTGACCCCCCCGCAACACTGACCCCCGCAACACTGACCCCCGCAACACTGACCCCCCGCAACACTGACCCCCGCAACACTGACCCCCCCGCAACACTGCCCCCCCACAACACTGCCCCCCGCAACACTGACCCCCCACAACACTGCCCCCCGCAACACTGACCCCCCGCAACACTGCCCCCCCACAACACTGACCCCCCACAACACTGACCCCCCGCAACACTGCCCCCCGCAACACTGACCCCCCGCAACACAGCCCCCCGCAACACTGACCCCCGCAACACTGACCCCCCGCAACACTGACCCCCGCAACACTGACCCCCCCGCAACACTGCCCCCCCACAACACTGCCCCCCGCAACACTGACCCCCCACAACACTGCCCCCCGCAACACTGACCCCCCGCAACACTGCCCCCCCACAACACTGACCCCCCACAACACTGCCCCCCCACAACACTGCCCCACACAACACTGACCCCCACAACACTGACCCCCCACAACACTGACCCCCCACAACACTGCCCCCCCCTGCAACACTGCCCCACACAACACTGACCCCCCACAACACTGACCCCCCACAACACTGCCCCCCCGCAACACTGCCCCCCCACAACACTGACCCCCCACAACACTGCCCCCCGCAACACTGACCCCCCGCAACACTGATCCCCCACAACACTGCCCCCCGCAACACTGACCCCCCCGCAACACTGCCCCCCGCAACACTGACCCCCCACAACACTGCCCCCCCGCAACACTGACCCCCCACAACACTGCCCCCCGCAACACTGACCCCCCACAACACTGCCCCCCCGCAACACTGACCCCCCTCAACACTGCCCCCCGCAACACTGACCCCCCGCAACACAGCCCCCCCACAACACTGCCCCCCCACAACACTGCCCCCCGCAACCCTGCCCCCCCGCAACACTGACCCCCCGCAACACTGCCCCCCCACAACACTGCCCCCCCACAACACTGCCACCACCGCAACACTGCCCCCCCGCAACACTGCCCCCCCCGCAACACTGACCCCCCGCAACACTGCCCCCCCGCAACACTGCCACCACCGCAACACTGCCCCCCTGCAACACTGCCCCCCCGCAACACTGACCCCGCAACACTGCCCCCCCACAACACTGCCCCCCCGCAACACTGACCCCCCGCAACACTGACCCCCCGCAACACTGACCCCCGCAACACTGACCCCCCGCAACACTGACCCCCGCAACACTGACCCCCCGCAACACTGACCCCCCGCAACACTGACCCCCGCAACACTGCCCCCCGCAACACTGACCCCCCGCAACACTGACCCCCCACAACACTGACCCCCCGCAACACTGACCCCCCACAACACTGACCCCCCACAACACTGACCCCCCACAACACTGACCCCCCACAACACTGACCCCCCGCAACACTGACCCCCCGCAACACTGACCCCCCGCAACACTGACCCCCACAACACTGCCCCCCCGCAACACTGCCCCCCCCACAACACTGCCCCACACAACACTGACCCCCCGCAACACTGCCCCCCGCAACACTGACCCCCGCAACACTGACCCCCGCAACACTGCCCCCCGCAACACTGCCCCACACAACACTGACCCCCCGCAACACTGACCCCCCGCAACACTGACCCCCCGCAACACTGACCCCCCGCAACACTGACCCCCCGCAACACTGACCCCCCGCAACACTGACCCCCCGCAACACTGCCCCCCCGCAACACTGCCCCCCCGCAACACTGACCCCCGACAACACTGACCCCCGCAACACTGCCCCCCGCAACACTGACCCCCCGCAACACTGACCCCCCGCAACACTGACCCCCCGCAACACTGACCCCCCGCAACACTGACCCCCCACAACACTGCCCCCCGCAACACTGACCCCCCGCAACACTGACCCCCCGCAACACTGCCCCCCCGCAACACTGACCCCCCCGCAACACTGCCCCCCGCAACACTGACCCCCCACAACACTGCCCCCCCGCAACACTGACCCCCCGCAACACTGCCCCCCCGCAACACTGCCCCCCGCAACACTGACCCCCCCGCAACACTGACCCCCCGCAACACTGCCCCCCCGCAACACTGACCCCCCGCAACACTGCCCCCCCGCAACACTGCCCCCCGCAACACTGCCCCCCGCAACACTGCCCCCCCGCAACACTGACCCCCCGCAACACTGCCCCCCCACAACACTGCCACCACCGCAACACTGCCCCCCTGCAACACTGCCCCCCCGCAACACTGCCCCCCGCAACACTGCCCCCCGCAACACTGCCCCTCGCAACACTGACCCCCCCGGAACACTGACCCCCCGCAACACTGACCCCCCGCAACACTGACCTCGTAACACTGACCCCCCGCAACACTGACCTCGTAACACTGACCCCCCGCAACACTGACCCCCCGCAACACTGACCCCCCCGCAACACTGACCCCCCGCAACACTGACCCCCCGCAACACTGACCTCGTAACACTGACCCCCGCAACACTGACCCCCCGCAACACTGCCCCCCGCAACACTGCCCCCCGCAACACTGACCCCCCGCAACACTGACCTCGTAACACTGACCCCCGCAACACTGACCCCCCGCAACACTGACCCCCGCAACACTGCCCCCCCGCAACACTGCCCCCCGCAACACTGACCCCCCGCAACACTGCCCCCCCGCAACACTGACCCCCCCGCAACACTGCCCCCCGCAACACTGACCCCCCGCAACACTGCCCCCCCGCAACACTGACCCCCCACAACACTGCCCCCCCGCAACACTGCCCCCCGCAACACTGACCCCCCACAACACTGCCCCCCCGCAACACTGCCCCCCGCAACACTGACCCCCCGCAACACTGCCCCCCCGCAACACTGCCTCCCCGCAACACTGACCCCCCACAACACTGACCCCCGCAACACTGACCCCCCGCAACACTGACCCCCGCAACACTGACCCCCGCAACACTGCCCCCCCGCAACACTGACCCCCGCAACACTGACCCCCGCAACACTGCCCCCCCGCAACACTGACCCCCCGCAACACTGCCCCCCGCAACACTGCCCCCCCGCAACACTGACCCCCGCAACACTGCCCCCCGCAACACTGCCCCCCCGCAACACTGACCCCCGCAACACTGCCCCCCCGCAACACTGACCCCCGCAACACTGCCCCCCGCAACACTGCCCCCCCGCAACACTGACCCCCCCGCAACACTGACCCCCCGCAACACTGCCCCCCGCAACACTGACCCCCGCAACACTGCCCCCCCGCAACACTGAAACCCCGCAACACTGCCCCCCGCAACACTGCCCCCCCGCAACACTGACCCCCGCAACACTGCCCCCCCGCAACACTGCCCCCCCGCAACACTGCCCCCCCACAACACTGACCTCATAACACTGACCCCCCGCAACACTGCCCCCCCGCAACACTGACCCCCCGCAACACTGACCCCCGCAACACTGCCCCCCTGCAACACTGCCCCCCCGCAACACTGCCCCCCCACAACACTGACCTCATAACACTGACCCCCCGCAACACTGCTCCCCCGCAACACTGCCCCCCCACAACACTGACCTCATAACACTGACCCCCCGCAACACTGCCCCCCGCAACACTGACCCCCCCCGCAACACTGCCCCCCCGCAACACTGACCCCCCGCAACACTGACCTCGCAACACTGACCCCCCCGCAACACTGACCCCCCCGCAACACTGACCCCCCCGCAACACTGACCCCCCGCAACACTGACCCCCGCAACACTGCCCCCCGCAACACTGCCCCCCCGCAACACTGACCCCCGCAACACTGACCCCCCGCAACACTGACCCCCCGCAACACTGCCCCCCGCAACACTGCCCCCCCGCAACACTGCCCCCCGCAACACTGCCCCCCCGCAACACTGCCCCCCAGCAACACTGCCCCCCGCAACACTGCCCCCCCGCAACACTGCCCCCCGCAACACTGCCCCCCGCAACACTGCCCCCCGCAACACTGCCCCCCCGCAACACTGCCCCCCCGCAACACTGCCCCCCCGCAACACTGCCCCCCCGCAACACTGCCCCCCCGCAACTCTGACCTCGTAACACTGACCCCCGCAACACTGCCCCCCCGCAAAACTGACCCCCCGCAACACTGACCCCCCGCAACACTGACCCCCCGCAACACTGACCCCCGCAACACTGACCCCCGCAACACTGCCCCCCCGCAACACTGACCCCCCGCAACACTGCCCCCCCGCAACACTGACCCCCGCAACACTGCCCCCCCGCAACACTGACCCCCCGCAACACTGACCCCCCCGCAACACTGACCCCCGCAACACTGCCCCCCCGCAACACTGCCCCCCGCAACACTGACCCCCGCAACACTGCCCCCCCGCAACACTGACCCCCTGCAACACTGACCCCCCCGCAACACTGACCCCCGCAACACTGCCCCCCCGCAACACTGCCCCCCGCAACACTGACCCCCGCAACACTGCCCCCCCGCAACACTGACCCCCTGCAACACTGACCCCCCCGCAACACTGACCCCCGCAACACTGCCCCCCCGCAACACTGCCCCCCGCAACACTGACCCCCGCAACACTGCCCCCCCGCAACACTGCCCCCCGCAACACTGCCCCCCCGCAACACTGACCCCCCCACAACACTGCCCCCCGCAACACTGCCCCCCCGCAACACTGCCCCCCCGCAACCCCCCCACAACACTGCCCCCCGCAACACTGCCCCCCCGCAACACTGCCCCCCCGCAACACTGACCCCCGCAACACTGCCCCCCCGCAACACTGCCCCCCCGCAACACTGCCCCCCGCAACACTGACACCCCGCAACACTGACCCCCGCAACACTGCCCCCCCGCAACACTGACCCCCGCAACACTGCCCCCCCGCAACACTGACCCCCCCGCAACACTGACCCCCCGCAACACTGACCCCGCAACACTGCCCCCCCGCAACACTGCCCCCCCGCAACACTGACCCCCGCAACACTGACCCCCCCGCAACACTGACCCCCCGCAACACTGACCCCTGCAACACTGCCCCCCCCCAACACTGCCCCCCGCAACACTGCCCCCCCGCAACACTGCCCCCCAGCAACACTGCCCCCCGCAACACTGCCCCCCCGCAACACTGCCCCCCGCAACACTGCCCCCCGCAACACTGCCCCCCCGCAACACTGCCCCCCCGCAACACTGCCCCCCGCAACACTGCCCCCCCGCAACACTGCCCCCCCGCAACACTGCCCCCCGCAACACTGCCCCCCGCAACACTGCCCCCCCGCAACACTGACCCCCGCAACACTGACCCCCCGCAACACTGACCTCGTAACACTGACCCCCGCAACACTGCCCCCCCGCAACACTGACCCCCCGCAACACTGACCCCCCGCAACAATGACCCCCCGCAACACTGCCCCCCGCAACACTGCCCCCCCGCAACACTGACCCCCGCAACACTGACCCCCCGCAACACTGACCTCGTAACACTGACCCCCGCAACACTGCCCCCCCGCAACACTGACCCCGCAACACTGCCCCCCCGCAACACTGACCCCCCGCAACACTGACCCCCCCGCAACACTGACCCCCGCAACACTGCCCCCCCGCAACACTGCCCCCCGCAACACTGACCCCCGTAACACTGCCCCCCCGCAACACTGACCCCCTGCAACACTGCCCCCCGCAACACTGCCCCCCCGCAACACTGCCCCCCGCAACACTGCCCCCCCGCAACACTGACCCCCCCACAACACTGCCCCCCGCAACACTGCCCCCCCGCAACACTGCCCCCCCGCAACACTGACCCCCCCACAACACTGCCCCCCGCAACACTGCCCCCCCGCAACACTGCCCCCCCGCAACACTGACCCCCGCAACACTGCCCCCCCGCAACACTGCCCCCCCGCAACACTGCCCCCCCGCAACACTGACCCCCCGCAACACTGACCCCCCCCGCAACACTGACCCCCCGCAACACTGACCCCCCCGCAACACTGCCCCCCCGCAACACTGCCCCCCCGCAACACTGCCCCCCCGCAACACTGCCCCCCCGCAACACTGCCCCCCCGCAACACTGACCCCCCGCAACACTGACCCCCCGCAACACTGCCCCCCCGCAACACTGACCCCCCGCAACACTGCCCCCCCGCAACACTGCCCCCCCGCAACACTGCCCCCCCGCAACACTGCCCCCCGCAACACTGCCCCCCCGCAACACTGACCCCCGCAACACTGACCCCACAACACTGCCCCCCGCAACACTGCCCCCCGCAACACTGCCCCCCCGCAACACTGACCCCCGCAACACTGACCCCACAACACTGACCCCCTTGCAACACGGCCCCCCCGCAACACTGCCCCCCGCAACACTGCCCCCCCCCGCAACACTGACCCCCCGCAACACTGACCCCCGCAACACTGACCCCCCGCAACACTGACCCCCCCGCAACACTGCCCCCCCGCAACACTGCCCCCCCGCAACACTGCCCCCCCGCAAAACTGACCCCCCGCAACACTGCCCCCCCCGCAACACTGACCCCCCGCAACACTGCCCCCCCGCAACACTGACCCCCGCAACACTGACCCCAAAACACTGCCCCCCGCAACACTGCCCCCCGCAACACTGCCCCCCCGCAACACTGACCCCCGCAACACTGCCCCCCGCAACACTGCCCCCCCGCAACACTGCCCCCCCGCAACACTGCCCCCCCGCAACACTGCCCCCCCGCAACACTGCCCCCCCGCAACACTGACCCCCCGCAACACTGCCCCCCCGCAACACTGGCCCCCCCGCAACACTGACCCCCCGCAACACTGCCCCCCCGCAACACTGACCCCCGCAACACTGACCCCAAAACACTACCCCCCGCAACACTGCCCCCCGCAACACTGCCCCCCCGCAACACTGACCCCCGCAACACTGCCCCCCCGCAACACTGCCCCCCCGCAACACTGCCCCCCCGCAACACTGCCCCCCCGCAACACTGCCCCCCCGCAACACTGCCCCTCCGCAACACTGCCCCCCCGCAACACTGCCCCCCGCAACACTGCCCCCCCGCAACACTGACCCCCCGCAACACTGCCCCCCCGCAACACTGACCCCCCGCAACACTGCCCCCCGCAACACTGCCCCCCTGCAACACTGCCCCCCCGCAACACTGCCCCCCTGCAACACTGCCCCCCCGCAACACTGCCCCCCTGCAACACTGCCCCCCGCAACACTGCCCCCCGCAACACTGCCCCCCTGCAACACTGCCCCCCCGCAACACTGCCCGCCCGCAACACTGACCCCCCGCAACACTGACCCCCCGCAACACTGCCCCCCGCAACACTGCCCCCCCGCAACACTGCCCCCCCACAACACTGACCCCCCGCAACACTGCCCCCCCGCAACACTGCCCGCCCGCAACACTGCCCCCCCGCAACACTGACCCCACAACACTGACCCCCCTGCAACACTGACCCCCCGCAACACTGACCCCACGCAACACTGACCCCACAACACTGACCCCCCTGCAACACTGACCCCCCGCAACACTGACCCCACAACACTGACCCCCCCGCAACACTGCCCCCTGCAACACTGCCCCCCCGCAACACTGCCCCCCCGCAACACTGACCCCCCGCAACACTGCCCCCCCGCAACACTGCCCCCCCACAACACTGACCCCCCGCAACACTGACCCCCCGCAACACTGCCCCCCGCAACACTGACCCCCGCAACACTGCCCCCCTGCAACACTGCCCCCCGCAACACTGCCCCCCCGCAACTCTGACCCCCCGCAACACAGCCCCCCCGCAACACTGACCCCCCGCAACACAGCCCCCCCGCAACACTGCCCCCCCGCAACACTGCCCCCCCCGCAACACTGACCACCCGCAACACAGCCCCCCCGCAACACTGACCCCCGCAACACTGCCCCCCGCAACACTGCCCCCCGCAACACTGCCCCCCGCAACACTGCCCCCCCACAACACTGCCCCCCCGCAACACTGCCCCCCCGCAACACTGACCCCCCGCAACACTGCCCCCCGCAACACTGACCCCCCGCAACCCTGCCCCCCCGCAACACTGCCCCCCGCAACACTGACCCCCGCAACACTGACCCCCGCAACACTGCCCCTCGCAACACTGCCCCCCGCAACACTGCCCCCCCGCAACACTGCCCCCCCGCAACACTGCCCCCCCGCAACACTGACCCCCCGCAACACTGCCCCCCCGCAACACTGCCCCCCCGCAACACTGACCGCCGCAACACTGCCCCTCGCAACACTGCCCCCCGCAACACTGCCCCCCCGCAACACTGCCCCCCCCGCAACACTGCCCCCCGCAACACTGCCCCCCCGCAACACTGCCCCCCCGCAACACTGCCCCCCCGCAACACTGCCCCCCCGCAACACTGCCCCCCCGCAACACTGACCCCCCGCAACACTGCCCCCCCGCAACACTGACCCCCCGCAACACTGCCCCCCACAACACTGCCCCCCCGCAACACTGACCCCCCGCAACACTGACCCCCGCAACACTGACCCCCGCAACACTGACCCCCGCAACACTGACCCCCCGCAACACTGACCCCCCGCAACACTGACCCCCCGCAACACTGACCCCCCGCAACACTGCCCCCCCGCAACACTGCCCCCCCGCAACACTGCCCCCCCGCAACACTGACCCCCCACAACACTGACCCCCCACAACACTGACCCCCCGCAACACTGACCCCCCGCAACACTGACCCCCCGCAACACTGACCCCCCGCAACACTGACCCCCCGCAACACTGCCCCCCCGCAACACTGCCCCCCCGCAACACTGCCCCCCCCCGCAACACTGACCCCCCGCAACACTGCCCCCCGCAACACTGACCCCCGCAACACTGACCCCCCGCAACACTGCCCCCCCGCAACACTGACCCCCCGCAACACTGCCCCCCCGCAACACTGACCCCCCGCAACACTGCCCCCCCGCAACACTGACCCCCCCCGCAACACTGACCCCCGCAACACTGACCCCCCCGCAACACTGACCCCCCGCAACACTGACCCCCCGCAACACTGACCCCCCGCAACACTGACCCCCCGCAACACTGACCCCCCGCAACACTGACCCCCCGCAACACTGACCCCCCGCAACACTGACCCCCCGCAACACTGACCCCCCGCAACACTGACCCCCCGCAACACTGCCCCCCCGCAACACTGACCCCCGCAACACTGACCCCCGCAACACTGCCCCCCCGCAACACTGCCCCCCCGCAACACTGACCCCCCGCAACACTGACCCCCCGCAACACTGACCCCCCGCAACACTGACCCCCCACAACACTGCCCCCCGCAACACTGACCCCCCGCAACACTGACCCCCCACAACACTGCCCCCCGCAACACTGACCCCCCCGCAACACTGCCCCCCGCAACACTGACCCCCCACAACACTGCCCCCCCGCAACACTGACCCCCCACAACACTGCCCCCCGCAACACTGACCCCCCACAACACTGCCCCCCCGCAACACTGACCCCCCACAACACTGCCCCCCGCAACACTGACCCCCCGCAACACAGCCCCCCCACAACACTGCCCCCCCACAACACTGCCCCCCGCAACCCTGCCCCCCCGCAACACTGACCCCCCGCAACACTGCCCCCCCACAACACTGCCACCACCGCAACACTGCGCCCCTGCAACACTGCCCCCCCGCAACACTGCCCCCCGCAACACTGCCCCCCGCAACACTGCCCCTCGCAACACTGACCCCCCCGGAACACTGACCCCCCGCAACACTGACCCCCCGCAACACTGACCTCGTAACACTGACCCCCCGCAACACTGACCTCGTAACACTGACCCCCCGCAACACTGACCCCCCGCAACACTGACCCCCCCGCAACACTGACCCCCCGCAACACTGACCCCCCGCAACACTGACCTCGTAACACTGACCCCCGCAACACTGACCCCCCGCAACACTGCCCCCCGCAACACTGCCCCCCGCAACACTGACCCCCCGCAACACTGACCTCGTAACACTGACCCCCGCAACACTGACCCCCCGCAACACTGACCCCCGCAACACTGCCCCCCCGCAACACTGCCCCCCGCAACACTGACCCCCCGCAACACTGCCCCCCCGCAACACTGACCCCCCCGCAACACTGCCCCCCGCAACACTGACCCCCCGCAACACTGCCCCCCCGCAACACTGACCCCCCACAACACTGCCCCCCCGCAACACTGCCCCCCGCAACACTGACCCCCCACAACACTGCCCCCCCGCAACACTGCCCCCCGCAACACTGACCCCCCGCAACACTGCCCCCCCGCAACACTGCCTCCCCGCAACACTGACCCCCCACAACACTGACCCCCGCAACACTGACCCCCCGCAACACTGACCCCCGCAACACTGACCCCCGCAACACTGCCCCCCCGCAACACTGACCCCCGCAACACTGACCCCCGCAACACTGCCCCCCCGCAACACTGACCCCCCGCAACACTGCCCCCCGCAACACTGCCCCCCCGCAACACTGACCCCCGCAACACTGCCCCCCGCAACACTGCCCCCCCGCAACACTGACCCCCGCAACACTGCCCCCCCGCAACACTGACCCCCGCAACACTGCCCCCCGCAACACTGCCCCCCCGCAACACTGACCCCCCCGCAACACTGACCCCCCGCAACACTGCCCCCCGCAACACTGACCCCCGCAACACTGCCCCCCCGCAACACTGAAACCCCGCAACACTGCCCCCCGCAACACTGCCCCCCCGCAACACTGACCCCCGCAACACTGCCCCCCCGCAACACTGCCCCCCCGCAACACTGCCCCCCCACAACACTGACCTCATAACACTGACCCCCCGCAACACTGCCCCCCCGCAACACTGACCCCCCGCAACACTGACCCCCGCAACACTGCCCCCCTGCAACACTGCCCCCCCGCAACACTGCCCCCCCACAACACTGACCTCATAACACTGACCCCCCGCAACACTGCTCCCCCGCAACACTGCCCCCCCACAACACTGACCTCATAACACTGACCCCCCGCAACACTGCCCCCCGCAACACTGACCCCCCCCGCAACACTGCCCCCCCGCAACACTGACCCCCCGCAACACTGACCTCGCAACACTGACCCCCCCGCAACACTGACCCCCCCGCAACACTGACCCCCCCGCAACACTGACCCCCCGCAACACTGACCCCCGCAACACTGCCCCCCGCAACACTGCCCCCCCGCAACACTGACCCCCGCAACACTGACCCCCCGCAACACTGACCCCCCGCAACACTGCCCCCCGCAACACTGCCCCCCCGCAACACTGCCCCCCGCAACACTGCCCCCCCGCAACACTGCCCCCAGCAACACTGCCCCCGCAACACTGCCCCCCCGCAACACTGCCCCCCGCAACACTGCCCCCCGCAACACTGCCCCCCGCAACACTGCCCCCCCGCAACACTGCCCCCCCGCAACACTGCCCCCCCGCAACACTGCCCCCCGCAACACTGCCCCCCGCAACTCTGACCTCGTAACACTGACCCCCGCAACACTGCCCCCCCGCAAAACTGACCCCCCGCAACACTGACCCCCGCAACACTGACCCCCGCAACACTGACCCCCGCAACACTGACCCCCGCAACACTGCCCCCCCGCAACACTGACCCCCCGCAACACTGCCCCCCCGCAACACTGACCCCCGCAACACTGCCCCCCCGCAACACTGACCCCCCGCAACACTGACCCCCCCGCAACACTGACCCCCGCAACACTGCCCCCCCGCAACACTGCCCCCCGCAACACTGACCCCCGCAACACTGCCCCCCCGCAACACTGACCCCCTGCAACACTGACCCCCCCGCAACACTGACCCCCGCAACACTGCCCCCCCGCAACACTGCCCCCCGCAACACTGACCCCCTGCAACACTGACCCCCCGCAACACTGACCCCCTGCAACACCCTGACCCCCCCCGCAACACTGACCCCCGCAACACTGCCCCCCCGCAACACTGCCCCCCGCAACACTGCCCCCCGCAACACTGACCCCCCGCAACACTGCCCCCCGCAACACTGCCCCCCCGCAACACTGCCCCCCCCAACACTGACCCCGCACATGCCCCCGCAACACTGCCCCCCGCAACACTGCCCCCCCGCAACACTGCCCCCCCGCAACACTGACCCCCGCAACACTGCCCCCCCGCAACACTGCCCCCCCGCAACACTGCCCCCCGCAACACTGACACCCCGCAACACTGACCCCCCCGCAACACTGCCCCCCCGCAACACTGACCCCCGCAACACTGCCCCCCGCAACACTGACCCCCCCGCAACACTGACCCCCCGCAACACTGACCCCCGCAACACTGCCCCCCCGCAACACTGCCCCCCCGCAACACTGACCCCCGCAACACTGACCCCCCCGCAACACTGACCCCCCGCAACACTGACCCCTGCAACACTGCCCCCCCCCAACACTGCCCCCCGCAACACTGCCCCCCCGCAACACTGCCCCCAGCAACACTGCCCCCCGCAACACTGCCCCCCCGCAACACTGCCCCCCGCAACACTGCCCCCCGCAACACTGCCCCCCCGCAACACTGCCCCCCCGCAACACTGCCCCCCGCAACACTGCCCCCCGCAACACTGCCCCCCCGCAACACTGCCCCCCGCAACACTGCCCCCCGCAACACTGCCCCCCCGCAACACTGACCCCCGCAACACTGACCCCCCGCAACACTGACCTCGTAACACTGACCCCCGCAACACTGCCCCCCCGCAACACTGACCCCCCGCAACACTGACCCCCCGCAACAATGACCCCCCGCAACACTGCCCCCCGCAACACTGCCCCCCCGCAACACTGACCCCCGCAACACTGACCCCCCGCAACACTGACCTCGTAACACTGACCCCCGCAACACTGCCCCCCCGCAACACTGACCCCCGCAACACTGCCCCCCCGCAACACTGACCCCCCGCAACACTGACCCCCCCGCAACACTGACCCCCGCAACACTGCCCCCCCGCAACACTGCCCCCCGCAACACTGACCCCCGTAACACTGCCCCCCCGCAACACTGACCCCCTGCAACACTGCCCCCCGCAACACTGCCCCCCCGCAACACTGCCCCCCGCAACACTGCCCCCCCGCAACACTGACCCCCCCACAACACTGCCCCCCGCAACACTGCCCCCCCGCAACACTGCCCCCCCGCAACACTGACCCCCCCACAACACTGCCCCCCGCAACACTGCCCCCCCGCAACACTGCCCCCCCGCAACACTGACCCCCGCAACACTGCCCCCCCGCAACACTGCCCCCCCGCAACACTGCCCCCCCGCAACACTGACCCCCGCAACACTGACCCCCCCGCAACACTGACCCCCCCGCAACACTGACCCCCCCGCAACACTGCCCCCCGCAACACTGCCCCCCCGCAACACTGCCCCCCCGCAACACTGCCCCCCCGCAACACTGCCCCCCCGCAACACTGACCCCCCGCAACACTGACCCCCCGCAACACTGCCCCCCCGCAACACTGACCCCCCGCAACACTGCCCCCCCGCAACACTGCCCCCCCGCAACACTGCCCCCCCGCAACACTGCCCCCCGCAACACTGCCCCCCGCAACACTGACCCCCGCAACACTGACCCCACAACACTGCCCCCCGCAACACTGCCCCCCGCAACACTGCCCCCCCCGCAACACTGACCCCCGCAACACTGACCCCACAACACTGACCCCCTTGCAACACGGCCCCCCCGCAACACTGCCCCCGCAACACTGCCCCCCCCCGCAACACTGACCCCCCGCAACACTGACCCCCGCAACACTGACCCCCCGCAACACTGACCCCCCGCAACACTGCCCCCCCGCAACACTGCCCCCCCGCAACACTGCCCCCCCGCAAAACTGACCCCCCGCAACACTGCCCCCCCCGCAACACTGACCCCCCGCAACACTGCCCCCCCGCAACACTGACCCCCGCAACACTGACCCCAAAACACTGCCCCCCGCAACACTGCCCCCCGCAACACTGCCCCCCCGCAACACTGACCCCCGCAACACTGCCCCCCGCAACACTGCCCCCCCGCAACACTGCCCCCCCGCAACACTGCCCCCCCGCAACACTGCCCCCCCGCAACACTGCCCCCCCGCAACACTGACCCCCCGCAACACTGCCCCCCCGCAACACTGACCCCCCGCAACACTGCCCCCCCGCAACACTGACCCCCGCAACACTGACCCCAAAACACTACCCCCCGCAACACTGCCCCCCGCAACACTGCCCCCCCGCAACACTGACCCCCGCAACACTGCCCCCCCGCAACACTGCCCCCCCGCAACACTGCCCCCCCGCAACACTGCCCCCCCGCAACACTGCCCCCCCGCAACACTGCCCCTCCGCAACACTGCCCCCCCGCAACACTGCCCCCCGCAACACTGCCCCCCCGCAACACTGACCCCCCGCAACACTGCCCCCCGCAACACTGACCCCCCGCAACACTGCCCCCCGCAACACTGCCCCCCTGCAACACTGCCCCCCCGCAACACTGCCCCCCTGCAACACTGCCCCCCGCAACACTGCCCCCCTGCAACACTGCCCCCGCAACACTGCCCCCCGCAACACTGCCCCCCTGCAACACTGCCCCCCGCAACACTGCCCGCCCGCAACACTGACCCCCCGCAACACTGACCCCCCGCAACACTGCCCCCCGCAACACTGCCCCCCCGCAACACTGCCCCCCCACAACACTGACCCCCCGCAACACTGCCCCCCCGCAACACTGCCCGCCCGCAACACTGCCCCCCCGCAACACTGACCCCACAACACTGACCCCCCTGCAACACTGACCCCCCCGCAACACTGACCCCACGCAACACTGACCC
>NW_027593315.1:2500-34600 GCF_964213995.1 Mustelus asterias
AATGCACCCTAACCAGCACATCTTTCAGACTGTGGGAGGAAACCGGAGCACCCGGAGGAAACCCACGCAGACACGGGGAGAACGTGCAGACTCCGCACAGACAGTGACCCAAGCCGGGAATCGAACCCGGGTCCCTGGCACTGTGAGGCAGCAGTGCGAACCACCGGTGATAAGGGGGAGAGTTAACAGAAAGCAGCTGGTGAGAATATACTGGCCGCTTTTAATTTAATCCATATTAATGAATTAGAAACTTTTAACCTAAGGAATTGACATCCGAGGATTTCAGTTTAAAATCCCATTGAAGCTCCCTGTCTCATAATGGGATGTTTTTGCCTGTATTTCGTAATTAGTGACTTCATATCTCACAGCGAGATAAATAAAACTTTTTTCCAATTGATAGGGACAGCTCAATGGACAAAACTGGTGTGAGAAAGGGGCAAATCCTTTGAAAATGGAGGCAGAGAGGAGGCTTTGTTCAACTCCCATTCTTTCCCTGTCTTCAGCAGGCTGGGCAGGAAGTGTGAGCAGAGAGGGGGGGATAGACAGACACACACTGACACAATCCCCCCAATCCACTCACTCACACATCCCCATTCCCCCTCCACTCGCTGGGTTGTGGGGAGCGGCTGCAAGGATTTTCCGGGCTGCTGTGGGGGGGTCAGGGGGTTTTTGAAATGGACGAACACGACCTACAGGGGAAAAGAAATAAAGTTTGAAACTAAACTAAAGAAACTAAAGACAGGAACTTGCAGAATCCATTGCCTCCCTGCATTAACATATCAAGAGTCAGTCTGACATTGCCACAAACTCCTCTGGGGTGAGAGGGGGAGGGGGGGTGAATTAGCATCTCAATAGAGAGACAGACATTGTAAACATGTCAGAGACTCAGGGTGGGGTTTGCATCCAGCACACTCAGGATAAATGTGAATCTGAGAGCCTTCAGTCCCCACACCAATAATCCCCCTGCACTGAAAACATTCCCACTCTGATTCAGTGTGTGTGTGTGTCAGTGTGTGTGTCAATCTGCTTTTTGACCTGTGCTTTGCTTGTGTGGACATGATGCTGAATGGACTTGAATGGAAATGCTGGACTCCTCGCTGTGATATGTTGTGTGTCTTATTGTTAAAATGGCCGTGTCTCTTTTTCTCTCTCTTTTTAACCAATTTTTATCTCTTTTTCTCCTGAGGAATTTTGAAAACTGGGGATGTGTCGAGGATCCAAAGGACGGGAATGTTTGTGACCAGGATGAAGGAGAGGAGCTTCTTCCAGAGGGAGGGCTGACTGAGGCCTGTTGCTCAGGCTTCACCCTGAGTGAGTTGTGTCTGTTTATTAACCTGATCCAGATTTAATGTTTCATATCAGAGGGAGCGAGATCTGAATGAGAGTGGAATAGAGAGAGAGAGAGAAACACACAGGGAGGGAACTGTCTCATAGAATCATAGAAACCCTACAGTACAGAAAGAGGCCATTCGGCCCATCGAGTCTGCACCGACCACAATCTCACCCAGGCCCTACCCCCATATCCCTACATATTTACCCACTAGTCCCTCTAACCTAGGCATCTCAGGACACTAAGGGCAATGTTTAGCATGGCCAATCAACCTAACCCGCACATCTTTGGACTGTGGGAGGAAACCGGAGCACCCGGAGGAAACCCATGCAGACACGAGGAGAATGTGCAAACTCCACACAGACAGTGACCCAAGCCGGGAATCGAACCCAGGTCCCTGGAGCTGTGAAGCAGCAGTGCTAACCACTGTGCTACCGTGCCACCCTAACTCTTTAGTCTCTGCTTTACAACTGACTTGTTGTGTTTGGGTGTTACTGAGAGATTGTGTAACTGAGAGGAGATCCTGGGTTTTTGCTGTGCTATTTAATTTAAATATTTTCTTGTATTTTAATTATTTTCTCTCTCTTTCCCCAAGAATTAATATTTAGATTTTACTGAGAGATTGTGTAACTGAGAAGGGGGAATCCTGGCCTCTTGTGCTATTTAATTTAAAGAATTCTTGTATTTTAATTAATTATTTTCTCTGTTCCCCAGGGATTTGAATTTTGAAGACTGCAACATGACTCGGAATCCTTGGACAAGGGGCTTTTCTCCAGAGGAGGATGGATGGACTGAGGCCTGTTCTATAGGCTGCATGTGAGTTGTTGTCTCTTTATTATCCTGATCCAGGTTTAATTTTAATCTCGCTTCCTCGGACGAACCAGTTCTGGTTCGATTGTGGGGTGGGCTGGAGTTTAAAACCCTGGGGTTAAAATATCCCGGCTTTGCAATTAGTTACAAACACGTTAACCCTTTGCTGGGTGGCAAAGAGTGAATTAAATATCTGTAATATGAAACTGTCTAAAAGTTAGTTTTAAATCCAAGATAACAGGGATGGGAGACAGAGCGCTGTTCCTAATTGTTGAATAAAATTCATAGAGGCCTTTATAATTCAGTTTTCAGATGTTCAGACTTTCATTGTGTCCTCTCTGCAGCTTTTCCCCCATTCTGTCTATTTCTCTCTCTCTTTCTCTCCCTGTCCTTCCTCTATCTGTCTCTCTTTTTTATTCCCTCCCTCTCCCTCCCTCTTTTTCGCAGGAAGTCATATTTTGTTGGACAATCTCTCAGTAAAATCTGAGAAAGGGGAATCCTGGGCTCTTGTGCGATTTAATTTAAACATTTTCTGGTATTTTAATATATTTCTCTCTCTTTTACCCAAGAATTAATGTTTAGATTTTACTGAGAGATTGTGTAACTGAGAAAGGGGAATCCTGGGCTCTTGTGGATTAAATTTAAACATTTTCTTGTATTTAAATTAATTATATTCTATCTCTTCCCAAGGAATTCATATTTAGTTAAACAATCTCTCAGTGAAATCTTAGAAGGGGGAATCCTGGGCTCTTGTGCTATTTAATTTAAACATTTTCTTGTACTTTAATTAATTATTTTCTCTTCTCCCCAGGAATTTGAATTTTGAAGACTGCAACATGACTCGGGATCCTTGGACAAGGGGCTTTTCTCCAGAGGAGGATGGATGGACTGAGGCCTGTTCTATAGGCTGCAAGTGAGTTGTCGTCTCTTTATTACCCTGATCCAGGTTTAATTTTAATCTCGCTTCCTCGGATGAACCAGTTCTGGTTCGATTGTGGGGTGTGGGGGGGCTGGAGTTTGAAACCCTGGGGTTAAAATATCCCGGCTTTGCAATTAGTTACAAACACATTAACCCTTAGGTGGGTGGCAAAGATTAAATTAAATGTCTGTGATATGAAACTGTCTCAATTTGTTTTAAATCCAAGGTAACAGGGATGGGTGACAGACCGCTGCTCCTAATTGTTGAATAAAATTCACAGAGGCCTTTACAATTCAGTTTTCAGAAGTTCAGAATTTCATTTCGTCCTCTCTGCAGCTTTTCCCCCATTCTGTCTATTTCCTCTCTGCTTTCTCTCTCTCCATTCCTTTCCTTCCTCTATCTGTCTCTCTTTTTTATTCCCTCTCTCTCCCTCTTTTTCCCAGGAAATAATATTTTGTTGGACAATCTCTCAGTAAAATCTGAGAAAGGGGAATCCTGGGCTCTTGTGCGATTTAATTTAAACATTTTCTGGTATTTTAATATATTTCTCTCTCTTTTACCCAAGAATTAATATTTAGATTTTACTGAGAGATTGTGTAACTGAGAAAGGGGAATCCTGGGCTCTTGTGGATTCAATTTAAACATTTTCTTGTATTTAAATTAATTATATTCTATCTCTTCCCAAGGAATTCATATTTAGTTAGACAATCTCTCAGTGAAATCTTAGAAGGGGGAATCCTGGGCTCTTGTGCTATTTAATTTAAACATTTTCTTGTACTTTAATTAATTATTTTCTCTTCTCCCCAGGAATTTGAATTTTGAAGACTGCAACATGACTCGGAATCCTTGGACAAGGGGCTATTCTCCAGAGGAGGATGGATGGACTGAGACCTGTTCTATAGGCTGCAAGTGAGTTGTCGTCTCTTTATTACCCTGATCCAGGTTTAAATTTAATCTCGCTTCCTCGGATGAACCAGTTCTGGTTCGATTGTGGGATGTGTGGGGGGCTGGAGTTTAAAATGCTGGGGTTAAAATATCCCGGCTTTGCAATTAGTCACAAACACGTTAACCCTTTGGTGGGTGGCAGAGTAAATTATGTATGAAACTGTCTATAAGTTTGTTTTAAATCTAAAATAACAGGGGTCGGAGACAGAGCAATGAACCTAATTGTTGAATAAAATTCACAGAGGCCTTTACAATTCAGTTTACAGATGTTCAGATTTTCATTTCATCCTCTCCACAGCTTTTCCCCCATTCTGTCTATTTCTCTCTGCTTTTCTCTCCATTTCCTTCCGCTATCTGCCTCTCTTTATTCTCTCTCTCTCCCTCTTTTTCCCAGGAATTAATATTTAGTTGGACAATCTCTCAGTAAAACCTGGAAAGGGGCAATCCTGGGATTTTGTGCTGTGTGATTTTCATTCTGGGTGTCTCGGGGGGTTTGATTTCACTGTCTCAGCCCCTCTCTGCCTCACTCTCTCTCTGTATAAACTTTTCCCAAATTACAAAACACTCAACACAGCTGACTGCACCTTGTGGGATCTTGCTGGGGATTTTGTTTTAAAAAGGGTGTTTTCTCAGAGGCAGTTTAAACCTTTCAGGGGACTGTGGGGAAGTCTCCAGACTTGGGACAACACACACACAGGGTTGGGGGCTGGGGGTGGCGGGCGGGGGGGAGGTGGGCAGTCAGGTATACTGGTATTCTGGGAGACTGATATTCCCAACAAGGGCCAGAGGTCTCAGTGCTGAAACATATTAAACTGTTCAAACAGAGGCAGGCAGAAAGCCATGAGGCTTCAGAGCTCCCTGTAGATGCAAAGGTAACTCCCATTGCCAAAAAGTAGCCACATGTGAAGTGGAAACACCTTCCCTCAGCTTGTTACACACTGACCTTTCCACAAACCCCAACATGTTTACAAACACTCGCTGCAGTTTCTGCAAACTTTGTATCAAACTGCCTCCCATTCTGCTCAATACTGACCCCCTCTCAACCTGGCACTGAACTAGTGTCTGAATTGAGACAGAGACACACAGACAGAGTTTTTAAAGTTGAAAGTTTTAAAGTTTATATATTAGTGTCACAAGTAAGGCTTACATTAACACTGCAATGAAGTTACTGAGAGAGACAGAGAGAGGCAGAGACACACAGAGACAGAGACATAGATAAGGAGACAGAGAGATAAAGAGACAGAGAGGATGTTTAAAGTTTGTTTATTCCTGTCACAAGTAAGGCTCACATTAACGCTGCAGTTACTGAGAGAGACAGAAAGAGAGAGTTTTTAAAGTTGAAAGATTTAAAGTTTATTTATTAGTGTCACAAGGCTTACATTAACACTGCAATGAAGTTAGTGAGAAAGACAGAGATAGAGGGAGCATCCAGAGTGGGTTCAGTAACACATTTATTGATCAGATATCTCTCTCTGTGACCCTTTAGCGATGAGATATTCAGCCAGGATGGTTTCACTGACCCTCTTCAGCAGGCAGATATTCCCAAATCCAGCCTAGGTCTCAGACACACACACACACACCACTCACACATTCCCTCTGCTCTGTCCAAGGGAATATTGTAATCCAGGAATTTCTATTTTATATTTACAGGGTGAGGGGGGGGAGAAACTCAACTCAAAAATCCTGCAGTCTCTCCAAGCTGCTTTTAAATTTCAATTCAAACCCTGGGCCACATGGGAAGCTGCAGAGATTGGGAAACTTACCAAACCCAGTTTGTGTGTGAGAGTGTCTGCAGCTTTTGTGTCTTTGAACTTGCGAGGGTGCCAGGGAGAGAATGTCACTGTCTTCACCTCTCTCTCTGCCTCTCTGTATAAAAAAATCACCAAATTAAACCACACTCAATAATGCGACCATACACAATTAATTATCAAATATCTGTCTCTCTCGCTTTATCTCTGTCTCTCCCCGTCTCTCTCTCTCCCTGTTCTCTCTCTCCCTGTCTCTTCTCGAGCAGAAACAGGTGGAGACAGAGAGGCAGGGAGAGAGAGGAAGAGGGAGGGATGGAAACAGCTGGAGTTGTGGGTTAGATGCAGGGGGAGAGACACAGGCTGTTAGAGGGAGGGGGGGTTTCAGTGAGGGACAGGGTCTCCAGTTTAATTCTGAGGGTCCTGAGAGAGGGATTTCACTGTCTCAGCCCCTCTCTGGCTCCCTCACTCTGTATAAACAATTCCCAAATTTAAAAAACGCTCAACACAGCTGACTGCACTTTGTGGGATCTTGCTGTGCACCACAGTGATTTTAGTTTTAAAAAGGGTTACTTTTAAGAGGGAGTTCCGGCCTTTCTGGAGATTTGGGATGATGCAGACACACACACACACACACACACAGGGTAGTGAGTGGGGAAGGGGGCTCACAGCAGGCGAGAGAGTGGGGGGTGGGGGGAGGACTGTGTCCCATCTGATTCAGGTTCACATTGCTGCTGCTGCTGTGGGATCTTGCTGTGCACACACTGGGCCTGTGGCCTTTGGCTGCACTGCAACAGCGACCGCACTTTTTATTTTCAAACAAAATCTGGCCCAGGGACCGCAAAGTGGGTTCAAGGAAAAAGCTTGAAAAGGGGTCGGGTAAATTCAAGCACTTTAATCGCCGAGGCATCGTAGGCTCTGGAGCAAGTGCTGGGGAATGGGAGGAGGATAGATTGGGATTTGATGGCCAGCATGGAGCTGGTGGGCCGAAGGGCCTGTTTCTGTGCTGTGTGACTCCAGATTCTTTTCTCTCTCTCTTTTCCCAGGAATTTCTATTTGGATGGGGGGTGGGTATAGAATTTCCCTGTCTCTGTCTCTCCAGCGTTCTTACCAATCCCAGCACCCCTCCCCTCTCTCCCCAGACATTCCTGTCCATATTTCATCTTTCAATAAAATGTTTAAGAAAACACCAATGTGAATTGTTGTCAATTTAATTTGGGAAGAGAGAGAGAGAGAGGAGTGGATCCCATTTCCCACACACTCTCCTGCAGTCCTCACCCACAACATTTATTTAATCTGGCCCTCACCAGGTTGTGTGTGTGGGATCTTGCTGTGCACACAGGTGGGTCTGGCTCCCTATTCCTCGCACTGTGACCGTGAGCAGAACTTTAAACAGGAAAGATGTTGGGGAGGCGGAGGAGGCAGAGAGAGAGACAGAGAAATGGAGGGAGAGCTAAACAGAGAGGGTGTGGGGGGGAGGGGTGTGAGAGGGTCTCAGGAGGGGCAGGGGGAAAGAGACACAGAGTCTGGGGCTGCCCTCCTCCATCGTGGGACTGGCAGTGGGATCTTGCTGTGCAGAATTACCTTCATTGTCATTTGAATCATTCATTCATTGACTAAGGGAGGGTGGGGGTGTGATTGTGGGATTATAAATATTGTTACCACGCTGAGGTGATGTTTCCCTCTGCGCTATTTTGTAACCCCCCCAAAGAGATACACCTTGCCTCGTAATCTTAAGTGTGTGTGAGACAGGAGGAAGCTACTGGTTTTAGACAGATGTGCAGAAGGAGGTCATTCGGCCCATCTAGTCTGTACCGACCACAATCCCAACCAGGCCCTATTCCCATGACCCCACACTTTTAACCTGCTAATCCCCCTGACACTAGGGTCAATTTAACACGGCCAATCCACCGAACCCGCACAGCTTTGTGCTGTCGGAGGAATTGGTAAATTAAAGCAGGATCTGACACTCTCTGTATCAGGAACAACTAACAGGTCTTTAATTTAGACTGGGTGACAACCTTATTAAAACAATGAACAAACTGAATAAACTCCCCAGTAGAATGCTGTTCCAATGACAAGACTCACTCAGGAATAATGAAATAAATCATTACAGAATAGAGTCACTCTCAAATAATATAATACCAGGCGTCTGTTGGAAGTGTGAACTTTCTTCTGCTGCTTGGGTCTGGAATACTTTCTGAGTTGGTTTCTGCTTCTATTTAGATGGTGATGTGATGAAGCTGTATATATTACTGCAGGATTCAGTATCAGACTCTCCCTCCTTCAATCTAAAGAGGCAGCAAGGTCGCTCCCTCCCCGTTATTTCCCCCTGTCCCGGGTTTAAATACCCAGAATTTCCTCACAGTATTCCTGCAATTTGAGTGGCTTGAGGCTGTCACCAACGCTCCAATTTGAATGCAATTGGTTGTGTGTGTTTGAGAGCTTGTTTTAAAATCATTGACCCAATTCAAAGCCTGTTTTGCTCTGCTGGGACTCTGGCTGCTGCTTTGGACACAAATGTTGTAAAGTTGTCTTCTGCAGCCCTGCTTTCTGCAGTTTAAAATCCCCAGCACAAAGACACAGGCTTTCTAAAGACACAACGCTGGATGGTTCGGTTTGGTTTTCTCAGCATTTCTTTTCAATATTTACATTTGTCAAACACCAGATGTTTTACCCTATATGCAACTTCATAACCATATTAGAGAGAGACAGAGAGAAAGAAAGGGAGAGAGAAAGACAGAGAGGGAGAGAAAGAGAGAGAGAGAGAAAGGGAGAGAGAGAGACAGAGACGGGAGAGTGAGGGAAAGCAGGAAAGGGCAGCAAGAGGTCAGGGTTGTGGGGGGGTGCAGTGAGGGGGTGGGGGAAGAGACACAGGATCTGGGGGTCTCTCGTGTGGAGGGAGAGAGAGGGAGACGTGTGGTTCCCTCATTTCCCACTCACTTTACCCCAATCCTCATTTAAAAATCACTTTGTATCTGGCCCTGCTCAGACTGTGTGTGGGATCTTGCTGTGCCCTCATGCTCTCTGTCTCCCCTCCTCCCCTCCCCATATTCCCCGCACCGTGACAGTGCCCCACATTTTAAACATAAAAAGATGGAGGGGAAGGAGGGTGGGGTAGAGAGAGGAACAGAGAAGGGGTGGGGAGTGTCGGGGGCTGAGTGGAGGGGGGTAGGGGGATAGAGATAGAGGCTCTGGGGGTGGGTGGTGTCCTCCTGCTGTGTGGGACTCCCTGTGGGATCCTGATTGCAGCATTCCCAGTCTCTGAGAGAAAGAGAGAGACAGAAAGAGAAAGAGGGGGAAAGACAGAGAGAGAGAGAGAGAGACAGGCAGGGAGAAAGAGAGAGAGAAACAGTGTGAGGGAGAGAGAGAGAAAGGCAGAGAAAGATGGAGGGAGAGAGAGAGAGAAAGATGGACGGAGAGAGAGAGAAAGGCAGACAGGGAGTGAGAGAGAAAGATGGAGGGAGTGGGAGAGAGAGAGGGGGAGAGTGAGGAGGAAAACAGGAAAAGACAGCAAGAGGTGAGGTTTGTGGGGGTGCAGTGAGGGGGTGGGGGAAGAGACACAGGATCACAGTGACCCGAGCCGGGAATTGAACCCGGGTCCCTGGAGCTGTGAGGCAGCAGCGCCAACCACTGTGCCCCCGTGTGGCCCTGCACGTTATGATTCAATTCTGAGGGTCCCGGGGCGAAGGGGGGGGGGTGGATTTCACAGCCTCAGCCCCTCTCTGCCTCACTCTCCCTCTGTATAAACACTTCCCAAATTAAAACACACTCAACACAGCGAACTGCACCTTCTGGGATCTTCCAGAGCACCACAGAGATTGTGTTTTAAAAAGGGTTTGGCTTCGTTTTAAGAGGGAGTTCAACCCTTTCTGGGAATTTGGGATGAGACACACAGGGTAGTGAGTGGGGAAGGGGGCTCACAGCAGGCGAGAGTGTTGGGGGTGTGTTGGGGAGGACTGTGTCCCATTTGATTCAGGTTCACATTGTTGCTGCTGCTGCTGTTGTTGTGGGATCTTGCTGTGCACACACTGGGCCTGTGGCCTTTGCTCGCACTGCAACAGTGACCACACTTTATTAAACAAAATCTCGCTCACGGACCGCAAAGTGGGTTCAAAGGAAGAAGTGTAAACGGGGTCGGGTAAATTAAAGCACTTCAATCGCCGAGGCATCGTAGGCTGTGCAGCGAGTGCTGGGGAATGGGGGGAGTATAGATTGGAATTTGATGGCCAGCATAGACCTGGTGGGCCGAAGGGCCTGTTTCTGTGCTGTGTGACTCCAGATTCTCCTCCCTCTTTTCCCAGGAATTTCTATTTGGATGGGGGGGCGTTCATAATTTCCCTGTCTCTGTCTCTCCAGCGTTCTTACCAATCCCAGCACCCCTCCCCTCTCTCTCTCCCCAGACATTCCTGTCTATATTTCATCTTTCAATAAAATGTGATGGAAAACACCAATGTGAATTTTTTGGATTTAATTTCAGGGAGGGAAAGACAGAGAGAGAGAAAGAGAGAGACAGGGAGGGAGGGAAAGACAGACAGAGACAGAGAAAGACAAGGGAGTGGGGGAAGGAGAGACAGACAGAGAGAGAGAGAAAAGCAGCCGAATAAAACCTGCAGCAGCCGCTTTATTCCATCGGATAGGGGATGTGATTGTGGGTTTTCCTGCTATCTCTCTCTCTCTCCCATCTTTCTCCTTTGATTGTGAGTTATCAGGGAGGGAGAGAGAGAGAAAGGGAGGGTAACAGAGGGAGATCAAAGGCAGAGGGGCAGGGAGAGGAGACACACTGGAGGGGGGCTGGGTTAGGGGGGGGGGGTCATCTGCTCTGCACTCACAGCCCAGCTCCCCAGTCTCTGGGGAAAAGACCCTCACTCACACCCTCCCAGAAGGTGGGATTTGTAACCAGCGGCTGTGTGACTGAGGCTGAATCTGGGCTGTTGTGTTTGAATAGATTTTTTCCCAATATAAAGATATTGGAATGTGGCTGCTGCCACATTGCAGTGAGAGAGAGATGTGGCTTTGCAGGAGCTTCCCTCCCCATTTCCCCATGGAAATCACTGAGAAATAGCAAACGTGGCTCACAACACGTCATTATTTGAAACGGTCAGACAGAAACTTATCAGAGAGAGCATTTTAATCCCCATTCATCCCCAGACGGAGAAACAGAGCAGAGATCAGGACAGATTATCCAGAGTAAGAGAGACCGGGGCAAAGATGGGGTATTGGATATATATATATAGATCTGGGGGGAAAGCAAAAGAGACACAGAGGGGGCTGGACAGGTTCAGAGATAGAGGCAGAGAAAGAGAGAAACAGCGAGAGACAGAGGGAATGGGAGAAGGGTGTGACTCTGCTCGAAGTGGAAGGTTCCCTGTTCATATCGAATGTACAAACTGCACCAATGCTGGAGTGACTTATTATTTTCATTTGCGGTGGGGGAGAGATGGAGGGGAAAGATAGGGAGACGTGTGGTTCCCTCATTTCCCACTCACTTTACCCCAATCCTCACTTCAAAATCACTTTGTATCTGGCCGTGTTCAAGCTGTGTGTGTGGGATCTTGCTGTGCACTCATGCTCCGTCCCCCTGCCCCGTCCCCCTGCCCCATATTCCTCACACTATGACAGAGCCCCATGCTTTAAACATAAAAAGATGGAGGGGAAGGAGGGTGGGGTAGAGAGAGAGAAACAGGGTGAACAGAGAAGGGGTGGGGAGTGTTGAGTGCTCAGTGGAGGGGGGTAGGGGGATAGAGACAGAGGCTCTGGGGGGGGGGGGGGAGGTGTCCTCCTGCAGTGTGGGACTCCCTGTGGGATCCTGATTGCAGCATTCCCAGTCTCTCTCCCTCTCACTGTGAAGCACTCAGGAGGGAGAGGGAGCTGAAATTCAAATTCCTGAGCCTGGGGGAAAGGCTTGTTCTCAATCCCAGAGTCCTGCTTGTGTTTTCAGACAGGGCGCTGGGATTTGTGGGTGTGGATGGAGAAGATTGTCCTGTTTAACTGGGGGGTGGGAGAGAGGGGGGTTTGTTCTTTCTACCTGAGGAATAATGCAGCCTCTGTGACTAGGCCGCACTTCACGGCCTAAATCTCAGCAGCACTTTTGCATTCGCTTAATTCCCCAACAGGGTTTAAGTGGCTGAATTCAATGGTTCAATAAAATGTGAAGCAGCCGCTTCAGGGTGGGATTGTGGATTTTCCTGCCCCCCCGCCCCCCTCTCATTTCCCTTTTGATTGTGAGTTTTATTTTAAACGGTCAGACAGAAACTTAGAGAGAGCATTTCAATCCAGATTCACCTCGAGAGAGAGAAACAGAGCAGAGATCAGGACAGGTTATCCAGAGACGGGGTATTGGACAGATATAGATCTGGGGGAAGTGTGTAGGAGACGGAGAGGGAGAAACAGAGGGGGGGGGGGGGCGGAGAGAGGTGACTGACAGAAGTGGGAACTTCATTGGGGCCTCCTGTGTTTATTCACTGGCCTGTCTCTGGAGTAAAGCCCCCAGAATGCTTTGACGTGTTTAATAAATTCAATATCGGGACCGTCAGGAGGCAGTTGGAAGTTCATTGCATTTGAAACGTGTTCCCATTTTGTCAGGGTTTAATAATGAGGAGGTGAAAATGAATGTTTCCCCCACCGCCCCCAGTGAGATTGTGAATTTCAGCAAGTCCTGGGATCTTGCTGTGCCTTTTATTGTTTATAATCAGCTTTTGTTTTGTGTTTAATCAAATTTCACTTTATTTTCTCTTTCTCTCTTCCAAGGAGAATTCCTTTGGAAACTTTGGCGATGCAGAGAGCGAATAGTTTTGCCGTGAGGAATCCTCGGACAAGAGCTATAACCAGAGAGAAAAATATTAATAAAAGTCCCCGTGTCTTTGTCGTTCATTTTTATTCACAGATAGACTGGTGGGGCTTTTACACGGAGGGTTAGTGGTCTGTGTGTCAGGGGGAGGGGGCATTCCCAGTGATCCCTGCTCCAATGTAATCCCACAGATTTCAATCCCTCTCCCTGAAGCTCTGTCTGTGCAACTCCCCCATCCTCAGAACTGTTTCTCCACATCTTTCCAATCCCGGTCTCTCCCCATCCTTTATACCTCAGCCTCTCACAATGGCAGCATCTTTCCCTTTTTCTCTCCTTCTCTCTATCTTTCACTCTCTCTCTGAAACTTTGTCACTCTGTCTTGCCAAAGCCCCACTTTCTATTTATCTCGACATCTCACTTTGTATCTCAGCCTCTCCGTCTCTCTCTCTCTCTGTGGATCATTTTATCTCAATCACAGCAGCCTCCTCTCCGTCTCTCTCTCTCTATCTCTGCTCCCCCCTCTGTCTATCTCTGCTCCCTCTCTGTGACTCATTCTGTCTGAAGTACAGCAGCATTCTCTCTCACTCCCCATCTCTATATCTTTTCACAATAACTTCATTGCAGTGTTAATGTAAGCCTACTTGTGATTAACAAATAAAATTTTAACATTAACTCTGCTTTTATTTGTCTCTTATCTCTCTCTCTATCGCTTCCCTCTCTCTATCTGCTTCCCCCTCTCTCTGATCTCTGCTTCCTTCTCTGTGAATCAGTCTGAATTACAGTCGCATCCTCCCCATCTCCATCTCTCTGATCTCTGCTTCCCCCTCTCTGTGAATCATTCTGTCTGAATTACAGCAGCATTCTCTCTATCTCCATATCTCTACTTCTCTGTCTCTTATATCTCTCTCTCTCTCTGCTCTCTCGTGGGGGACGGGCCAGATCACGGGTTTGCTGTTCACAAGCAGCAAGGGCCCAGGAACGCAGAGGGAGGGAATCGGGGGCAATTCAGAGGGATTCAGCACTGCTGAAAGGGCTGACCAGAGTCAGGGGTTATCAGAGAAAGGGGGCAATGGAGGAGGGGGGAGGGGGAATCAGACAGGGGGTCTGTTGTACAGGATGGGGGTGGGGGATATTATAACACAGGCTGCTCAGTGTCAAGGGAATTAGTCATTTGAACGTTAATGTTTAAAATGGGCAGAGTTTCCACATCCAACTCCACCAGGAGCTGTTTACAGGGGGCTGGTGGACGGGGATGGACACGCGGAGGGGAGGGGGTACTAATTAGAAAGGGGGGGATCTGTCAGTCCAGAGGCTGTTCACAGGGAGGGAGTGGGAATTTGCCAGGTTGAGAGGGGCGGGGGGGGAAAGAGGGGAACTTAGAGGGATACGGGGCGCAGAGGGAAGGATCGGGAGATTTAGAGGGATTGTGAGGAGGGACGACAGATTTGGCTGGAGTGGGGGGGGGATTGAGGGGGATTAAAGGGGGAGAGTGGAGAGGGATGTAGGGGTAGACTCAGGGATTGTGGTCGGGAATTAGAGGGATTCAGGGGGATTTAAGGGTCTCATGGGGACTTTGGGATTTAGCGGGGCTGAGAGGGAGGGAATCGGGGGGAATTGAGGGGGATTTGGGAAGAGGGGGCTCAGAGGGGAATTTCTGGGGTTCTGAGGGATACAGGAGGGATTGGGGGGTTTACGGGGATTAAAAGACATGGTTTGGTTCTCAGACAGATTGAAGGGGTGGGATTGGAGAGGGAGCAGGATTCGGGGGCAGAGGAATGTGGCGAGGGTGGGGGCGATCTCGGGAGACATTCAGGGGGGATTCCAGAGGAATCTCAGGGGCTTAGAATCTGGGGAGGGTCTGGATGGGGTAGGGAGTCAGAGGGAGATGGCGGGGGGGCGAGTCGGGGTGGAGGGAAAGGGATTGAGGGCGGGGTGGATTTATAGGGATTTGGGAGGGGGGAAATTCAGAGAGGGATTTAGGGTGGGGCCTTGCATCAGGGTTAGAATTGGGGGGAGTGTCGAGCGATTCGGAGTGGGGGGGTGACTCAGAGGGATTCAGGGGTGGGGAGGACTGAGGAAGGATTGGGTGGCTTGATTTTGGCAGGGGGGGCAAAGGGAGCCTTTGGGGGGGGGGCTGAGGATTTGGGGCAGGAACTTGGAGGATTCAGGGGGCTGAGAGTCAGATTGGCAGTGGGTGTCAGAGAGATTGAGCGGGGGGAGGGGTGCTTACAGAGTCGGATTGAAGCAGATCGGGCAGAGGGACAGGGAATCAGGTGGGGGAAAGGGGAGTTTTGGGGGGGAATTAGTGGAGATTGAGGGCAGCGGGTTGAGAAGGATTGGGAGTGGCTCAGAGGGCTTTGGCGGTGAGTTCCTGAGAGAGAGTGAGTGGGGGGGTGATTAGAGTGGGATTCGGGGGCGGGCAATTCGGGGGCGGGCAATTCGGGGGCGGGCAATCGGGGGCGGGGGAATCGGGGGGGGGGGCAATCGGGGGGGGGGCAATCGGGGGGGGGCAATCGGGGGGGCAATCGGGGGGGGGGCAATCGGGGGGGGGGCAATCGGGGGGGGGGCAATCGGGGGCGGGCAATTCGGGGGCGGGCAATCGGGGGCGGGCAATCGGGGGCGGGCAATCGGGGCGGGCAATCGGGACGGGGGGGGGAAAGAGCTGGGGGGGGGAAGAGCTGGGGGGGGGGAAAGAGCTGGGGGGGGGAAAGAGCTGGGGGGGGAAGAGCTGGGGGGGGGAAAGAGCTGGGGGGGGGAAGAGCTGGGGGGGGGAAAGAGCTGGGGGGGGAAAGAGCTGGGGGGGGGGAAGAGCTGGGGGGGGAAGAGCTGGGGGGGGAACAGCTGGGGGGAAACAGCTGGGGGGGAAACAGCTGGGGGGGGAAACAGCTGGGGGGGGAAACAGCTGGGGGGGAAACAGCTGGGGGGGGAAACAGCTGGGGGGGGAAACAGCTGGGGGGGAAACAGCTGGGGCTGGGGGGGGAAACAGCTGGGGGGGGAAACAGCTGGGGGGGAAACAGCTGGGGGGGAGAAACAGCTGGGGGGAGAAATAGCTGGGGGGGAAAAACAGCTGGGGGGAAACAGCTGGGGGGGAAACAGCTGGGGGGGAAACAGCTGGGGGGGAAACAGCTGGGGGGGAAACAGCTGGGGGGGAAACAGCTGGGGGGGAAACAGCTGGGGGGGAAACAGCTGGGGGGGAAACAGCTGGGGGGGGAACAGCTGGGGGGGACAGCTGGGGGGGGAACAGCTGGGGGGGGAACAGCTGGGGGGGGAACAGCTGGGGGGGGAACAGCTGGGGGGGGAACAGCTGGGGGGGGAACAGCTGGGGGGGGAACAGCTGGGGGGGGAACAGCTGGGGGGGAGAACAGCTGGGGGGGAGAACAGCTGGGGGGGAAACAGCTGGGGGGGAAACAGCTGGGGGGGAACAGCTGGGGGGGAACAGCTGGGGGGAACAGCTGGGGGGGGAACAGCTGGGGGGGGAACAGCTGGGGGGGGAAACAGCTGGGGGGGAAACAGCTGGGGGGGAAACAGCTGGGGGGGAAACAGCTGGGGGGAACAGCTGGGGGGGAACAGCTGGGGGGGAACAGCTGGGGGGGGAACAGCTGGGGGGGGAACAGCTGGGGGGGGAACAGCTGGGGGAAAGAGCTGGGGGAACAGCTGGGGGGAAAGAGCTGGGGAACAGCTGGGGGGGGGAACAGCTGGGGGGGGAAAGAGCTGGGGGGAAAGAGCTGGGGGGAAAGAGCTGGGGGGAAAGAGCTGGGGGGAAAGAGCTGGGGGGGGGAAGAGCTGGGTGGGGGGGGGAAGAGCTGGGTGGGGGGGGGAAGAGCTGGGTGGGGGGGAAAGAGCTGGGGGGGGAAAGAGCTGGGGGGGGAAAGAGCTGGGGGGGGGGGAAAGAGCTGGGGGGGGGGGAAAGAGCTGGGGGGGGGGGGAAAGAGCTGGGGGGGGGGGAAAGAGCTGGGGGGGGGGAAAGAGCTCTCTCTCCTTTCCCCCGGCTCTCTGTCCTTTCCCCCGGCTCTCTGCCCTTTCCCCCGGCTCTCTCTCCTTTCCCCCGGCTCTCTGTCTCCTTTCCCCCGGCTCTCTCTCCTTTCCCCCGGCTCTCTCTCCTTTCCCCCGGCTCTCTCTCCTTTCCCCCGGCTCTCTGCCCTTTCCCCCGGCTCTCTCTCCTTTCCCCCGGCTCTCTGCCCTTTCCCCCGGCTCTCTGCCCTTTCCCCCGGCTCTCTGCCCTTTCCCCCGGCTCTCTGTCCTTTCCCCCGGCTCTCTGCCCTTTCCCCCGGCTCTCTCTCCTTTCCCCCGGCTCTCTGTCCTTTCCCCCGGCTCTCTGCCCTTTCCCCCGGCTCTCTGCCCTTTCCCCCGGCTCTCTCTCCTTTCCCCCGGCTCTCTGTCCTTTCCCCCGGCTCTGTGCCCTTTCCCCCGGCTCTCTGTCCTTTCCCCCGGCTCTCTGTCCTTTCCCCCGGCTCTCTCTCCTTTCCCCCGGCTCTCTGTCCTTTCCCCCGGCTCTGTGCCCTTTCCCCCGGCTCTCTCTCCTTTCCCCCGGCTCTCTCTCCTTTCATAGGCCCAGGAACGCAGAGGGAGGGAATCGGGGGCAATTCAGAGGGATTCAGCACTGCTGAAAGGGGGGAGTGTGTAATACAGGGGCTTGTTCAGAGCCAGGGGCTATTAGACAGAGAGGGAAGGGGCCGGTGGGGGAGGCTGTTGTACAAGAGGGGGGAGTATTATAACACAGGCTGACCAGAGTCAGGGGTTATCAGAGAAAGGGGGCAATGGAGATGGGGGGGAAGAATCAGACAGGGGGTCTGTTGTATAGGATGGGGGTGGGGGATGTTATAACACAGGCTGCTCAGTGTCAGGGGAATTAGTCATTTGAACGTTAATGTTTAAAATGGGCAGAGTTTCCACATCCAACTCCACCAGGAGCTGTTTACAGGGGGGTGGTGGACGGGGATGGACGCGCGGTGGGGGGGTGAGGGGGGTACTAATTAGAAAGGGGGGGATCTGTCAGTCCAGAGGCTGTTCACAGGGAGGGAGTGGGAATTTGTCAGGTTGAGAGGGGGGGCGGGGGGAAAGAGGGGAACTTAGAGGGATATTCAGCTGGGGGGCTTTGAAGATGGTTTGGGCAGTGGGGGGAGCGGGGTACGGGGCTCAGAGGGAAGGATCGGGAGATTTAGAGGGATTGTGAGGAGGGACGACAGAATTGGCTGGAGTGGGGGGGGGGGATTGAGAGGGATTAAAGGGAGAGAGTGGAGAGGGAGACTCAGGGATTGTGGTAGGGAATTAGAGGGATTCGGGGATTTAAGGGTCTCATGGGGACTTTGGGATTTAGCGGGGCTGAGAGGGAGGGAATCGGGGGGAATTGAGGGGGATTTGGGAAGGGGGGGCTTAGAGGGGGATTTCTGGGGTTCTGAGGGATACAGGAGGGATTGGGGGGCTTACGGGGATTACAAGACATGGTTTGGTGCTCAGACAGATTGAAGGGGTGGGATTGGAGAGGGAGCAGGATTCGGGGGCAGAGGAATGTGGCGAGGGTGGGGGCGATCTCGGGAGACATTCAGGGGGGATTCTAGAGGAATCTCAGGGGCTCCTTGGGGTTTTCCTTGATCCAACCCGCCAAAGACTTCTCGTGTCCCCTCCTAGTTCTCCTAAGCCCCTTTTCCACCTCATTCCTTGTTAACTTGTAACCCTCAATCCAGCCATCTGAACCTTGTTTCCTCATCCCTCCATAAGCTTCCCTCTTCCTTTTCACAAGACATTCCACCTCTTTTGTGAACCATGGTTCCCTCACTCGGCCATTTCCTCCCTGCCTGACAGGGACATACCTATCAAGGACATCCAGTATTTGTTCCGTGAAAAAGTTCCACTTTTCATTAGTTCCTTTCCCTGACAGTTTCTGTTCCCAACTTATGCCCCCTAATTCTTGCCTAATCGCATCATAATTACCTCTCCCCCAATTGTAAACCTTGCCCTGCCGTACGGCCCTATCCCTCTCCATTGCAATAACAAAAGACATCGAATTGTGGTCACTATCTCCAAAGTTCTCTCCCACAACCAAATCTAACACTTGGCCCGGTTCAATGCAGACAATCATTTTTTAAGTTAAAGTTTATCAGTGTGACAAGTAGGCTTACATTAACACTGCAATGAAGTTACTGTGAGAATCCCCTGGTCGCCCACACTCCGGCGCCTGTTCGGGTTACACTGCGGGAGAATTTAGCACAGCCAATGCACCCTAACCAGCACATCTTTCAGACTGTGGGAGGAAACCGGAGCACCCGGAGGAAACCCACACAGTCATGGGGAGAACATGCGGACTCCACACAGTTACCCAAGCCGGAAATCAAACACTGGTCCCTGTTGCTGTGAGGCAGCAGTGCGAACCGCTGTGCCATATTCAACCAAATTACTCCAGGGGTTCAGAAACTTCTGGGAAAGTTATTGCACCATTAATTATTGAGGCTCGATAGTTAATCTCTGGGTTTTAACACCAGTGGAAGAGTGGAGTGGAAATATTTGAATTGAAAATCAAAGATCATATCTGCTTATTCAGACCGTAGAGTGCTCTTGTTTTAAAAGCTTTTTAACCAGCTGCTCCTTCCACAACCATTGCTTTTTAACCAGCTGCTCCTTCCACAACCATTGCTTTTTAACCAGCTGCTCCTTCCACAACCATTGCTTTTTAACCAGCTGCTCCTTCCACAACCATTGCTTTTTAACCAGCTGTCCCTTCCACAACCATTGCTTTTTAACCAGCTGCTCCTTCCACAACCATTGCTTTTTAACCAGCTGCTCCTTCCACAACCATTGCTTTTTAACCAGCTGCTCCTTCCACAACCATTGCTTTTTAACCAGCTGCTCCTTCCACAACCATTGCTTTTTAACCAGCTTCCCTTCCACAGCCATTGCTTTTTAAACAGCTGCTCCTTCCACAACCATTGCTTTTTAACCAGCTGTCCCTTCCACAACCATTGCTTTTTAACCAGCTGCCTCTTCCACAACCATTGCTTTTTAACCAGCTGCTCCTTCCACAACCATTGCTTTTTAACCAGCTGTCCCTTCCACAACCATTGCTTTTTAACCAGCTGCTCCTTCCACAACCATTGCTTTTTAACCAGCTGCTCCTTCCACAACCATTGCTTTTTAACCACCTGCTCCTTCCACAACCATTGCTTTTTAACCAGCTGCTCCTTCCACAACCATTGCTTTTTAACCAGCTGCTCCTTCCACAACCATTGCTTTTTAACCAGCTGCTCCTTCCACAACCATTGCTTTTTAACCAGCTGCTCCTTCCACAACCATTGCTTTTTAACCAGCTGCTCCTTCCACAACCATTGCTTTTTAACCACCTGCTCCTTCCACAACCATTGCTTTTTAACCAGCTGCTCCTTCCACAACCATTGCTTTTTAACCAGCTGCTCCTTCCACAACCATTGCTTTTTAACCAGCTGCTCCTTCCACAACCATTGCTTTTTAACCAGCTGCTCCTTCCACAACCATTGCTTTTTAACCAGCTGCTCCTTCCACAACCATTGCTTTTTAACCAGCTGCTCCTTCCACAACCATTGCTTTTTAACCAGCTGCTCCTTCCACAACCATTGCTTTTTAACCAGCTGTCCCTTCCACAACCATTGCTTTTTAACCAGCTGCTCCTTCCACAACCATTGCTTTTTAACCAGCTGCTCCTTCCACAGCCATTGCTTTTTAACCAGCTGCTCCTTCCACAACCATTGCTTTTTAACCAGCTGTCCCTTCCACAACCATTGCTTTTTAACCAGCTTCCCTTCCACAACCATTGCTTTTTAACCAGCTTCCCTTCCACAACCATTGCTTTTTAACCAGCTGTCCCTTCCACAACCATTGCTTTTTAACCAGCTTCCCTTCCACAACCATTGCTTTTTAACCAGCTTCCCTTCCACAACCATTGCTTTTTAACCAGCTGTCCCTTCCACAACCATTGCTTTTTAACCAGCTTCCCTTCCACAACCATTGCTTTTTAACCAGCTTCCCTTCCACAACCATTGCTTTTTAACCAGCTTCCCTTCCACAACCATTGCTTTTTAACCAGCTGCTCCTTCCACAACCATTGCTTTTTAACCAGCTGCTCCTTCCACAACCATTGCTTTTTAACCAGCTTCCCTTCCACAACTATTGCTTTTTAACCAGCTGCTCCTTCCACAACCATTGCTTTTTAACCAGCTGCTCCTTCCACAACCATTGCTTTTTAACCAGCTGCTCCTTCCACAACCATTGCTTTTTAACCAGCTTCCCTTCCACAACCATTGCTTTTTAACCAGCTGCTCCTTCCACAACCATTGCTTTTTAACCAGCTGTCCCTTCCACAACCATTGCTTTTTAACCAGCTGCTCCTTCCACAACCATTGCTTTTTAACCAGCTGTCCCTTCCACAGCCATTGCTTTTTAACCAGCTGCTCCTTCCACAACCATTGCTTTTTAACCAGCTGCTCCTTCCACAACCATTGCTTTTTAACCAGCTGTCCCTTCCACAACCATTGCTTTTTAACCAGCTGCTCCTTCCACAACCATTGCTTTTTAACCAGCTGCTCCTTCCACAACCATTGCTTTTTAACCAGCTGTCCCTTCCACAACCATTGCTTTTTAACCAGCTGCTCCTTCCACAACCATTGCTTTTTAACCACCTGCTCCTTCCACAACCATTGCTTTTTAACCAGCTGTCCCTTCCACAACCATTGCTTTTTAACCAGCTGCTCCTTCCACAACCATTGCTTTTTAACCAGCTGCTCCTTCCACAACCATTGCTTTTTAACCAGCTGCTCCTTCCACAACCATTGCTTTTTAACCAGCTGCTCCTTCCACAACCATTGCTTTTTAACCAGCTGCTCCTTCCACAACCATTGCTTTTTAACCAGCTGCTCCTTCCACAACCATTGCTTTTTAACCAGCTGTCCCTTCCACAACCATTGCTTTTTAACCAGCTGCTCCTTCCACAACCATTGCTTCGATTTGAAAGAAATGCCATTCAATTGTGGACGGCTCTGGAAGTTTCCATATTCCCGTCTTGCAAGTTATAGATAACCGTTTGTAATCTTGATGTTCTATTACTACACTTGCTTTTTGCTTCCTAATGCAAAGCATTTGGTGCCACTATATCTGAATTCATTGGAGAAATGACAGACACGAATAAACACCTAAAAGATCAGCGAACTTTTAACTGCAGTCTGAATCTACAGTTGTGCCAGGAGTATGATTCAAACTTGTACCCAGTTTGTACCGTCATGTTTTTAAATCTGCTAAATTTACAGCTCTCTGAAATAGTGAGAGAATTTAAAACAACAAATGGATTATTGCTCACGGATTCACCACTTCAGAACAACCTGCACGAACTCTGGGCTCTGCTCAACTTCCTCCTCCTGGATGTCTTCAATTCGTCTGCAGTAAGTAATGAGAAAAGCAGCTTGACAGTGACTGTACCGTTTGTCTAAGGTTCAATTACAGTGTTTCAACCTATTTCTCTTTGGAAGGCATGAGAGAATGCTGCAAAGTTGTGTCTTTGGGGATCACTGGGTCCCTTTTCCCCCTCACTCCTTCCAGTCGTGTCTGGGGCAGTTTCGGGGCTGGAGAGGATTGTCCTCATTCACTGGGGGAGGGGGGGGGGGAGAAAACTGTTCTCTGTCCCGAGGTTTAATGCAGCCTCTGTGACTAGGCCTCAATTCAAGGCCTAATCTCAGAGGGCCCTCAGAATGTCCTTTTGTATTTGCTTCATTCCCGAACAGTGTCTGTGCTGAAGTGGGAGAACTCGATGGTTAAAAACAAAATAAGTCATTTTATTCAGGATGAGATTGTGGGTTTTCCTGCTCTCTCTCTCTCTGTCTCCCATCGTTCTCCTTTGATTGTGAGTTATCAGAGAGAGAAATGGGAACTGGAGGGTAACAGTGAGAGAGGGGGACCGGGAGGGTAACAGAGCAGTTTGCTTGTGGGATCTTGCTGTGTGTATTTTCCCTGCAGCCTATCCTGCTGGGAGACCGTGGTTCCGCTCCCCAAATTCAGTGCACTGACAACTGACTGTGATTGCTTCCATCTCCCACCACTGCCCCCAGCCTCATTTCTCAATGTGAATCAGTGATCACCACAAACAGTGGTCACAGGGTGACATGATTTAAAATGGTCAGACAGAAACCTTTCAGAGAGCATTTCAATCCAGATTCATCGTCAGAGAGAGAGAGATTATCCAGAGCAGGCGAGAGAGAGAGAGAGAGAGAGGAGGGTGATGGGTGCGCACAGAGATAGGGGGAGATAAACAGGCAGAGGGAGAGAGAACAGAGATAGATCATCAAGTGCAGGAGAGAGAGAGAGGAGGGGGGTGGATAGGGACAGAGATGATGGAGGTAAGAGAGAGGGGGAATTAGAGAGAGAGAAACAGAGAGGAGTGACTGTGCTGGAAGTGGAAGGTTCCCTGTTCATGTCAAATGTACAAACAGCACCAAACCTGGAGTGATGTCCCCTTATTTTAACTGGGGAGGGGTGGAAGGAAGAGGGGCGGAGAGAGGGAGAGGTGTGGTCCCTCATTCCCACTGACTTCACCTCAATCCTCACTTAAATATCACATTGTATCTGGCCATGTTCAGACTGTGTGGGATCTTGCTGTGCACTCATGCTCTGTGCCTCCTCCCTGCCCCATATTCCTCACACTGCATCAGTGTCCACATTTTAAACATAAAAGATTGAGGGAAAGGAGGGTGGGATATGGAGAGGAACAGGGTAAGGCAGAGCTGCAGAGAGGGCGTTTCGATCGAGTTCTCACAGGGGCTTGGAATGAAAAAGGCTGCGATTGGGACCCGGTTTAATTGGCCAAATGGACAGTGCCTGTGTTTTACTCTCCGTAATGTCACGGTGCTGTGTGAGAGCCCAGGGCAGCGCTTCAATCTACTTTTACTGAGTTTCTCTTTGTAACATTCTCAGTCTCCCTCTCTCACTGCGAAGCACTCGGGAGGGAGAGGGAGCTGAAATTCACATTCCTGAGCCTGGGGGAAAAGCTTGTTCTCAATCCCAGAGTCCTACTTGTGTTTTTAGACAGGGCGCTGGGATTTGTGGATTTAAAGGATTGTTCTGTTTCACTGGGCCTCAATTCAAGGCCTGTGTGACTGGGCCTCAATTCAAGGCCCGGGTGACTTGGCCTCAATTCAAGGCCTGTGTGACCTGGCCTCAATTCAAGGCTTGTGTGACTAGACCTCAATTCAAGGCCTGTGTGACTTGGCCTCAATTCAAGGCCTGTGTGACTCGGCCTCAATTCACGGCCTGTGTGACTAGGCCTCAATTCAAGGCCTGTGTGACTCGGCCTCAATTCAAGGCCTGTGTGAGTAGGCCTCAATTCAAGGCCTGTGTGACTAGGCCTCAATTCAAGGCCTGTGTGACTCGGCCTCAATTCAAGGCCTGTGTGAGTAGGCCTCAATTCAAGGCCTGTGTGACTGAGCCTCAATTCAAGGCCTGTGTGACTGAGCCTCAATTCAAGGCCTGTGTGACTGAGCCTCAATTCAAGGCCTGTGTGGCTCGGCCTCAATTCAAGGCCTGTGTGACTGAGCCTTAATTCAAGGCCTGTGTGGCTTGGCCTCAATTCAAGGCCTAATCTCAGGGGCACCTTTGCATTTCCTTAATTCCTGAACAGGGTTTAAGTGGCTGAATTCAATGGTTCAATAAAATGTGCAGCAGCCACTTCAGGGTGGGATTGTGGGTTTTCCATGCTCCCCCTCCCACTGTTCTCTTCTCATTCTGAGCTTTAAAACATGATGCACAGCGTACATCATTATTTTAAACGGTCAGACAGCAACTTATCAGAGAGAGCACTTCAGTCCAGATTCACACTGAGATAGAGAAACAGCAGAGATCAGGACAGATTATCCAGAGCAGAAGAGGGAGGGGTGCAGAGATTGTGTATTGGATAGGTCTAGATCTGGGGGGAGAGTGAAAGAGACAGAGAGGGGGGCGGGGGTGATAGAAGCTTCATTGCTGAGATTGAATGTATTGATATCGAATGAGGGAGATTCTCAGTGTTGGTGCGGTTTGTAAAATGAGTCAGAAGCACAGCTGGAGGTGGGGGTTAAACGCAGAGGGAGAGACACAGATCAGGGAATGGATGGGGGAGTGGGGAGCCTCCCCTGTTTCTTTACAGCCCAGCCTCTGGAGTAAACCCGTCCCCACCCACTCCCCCCACCAAAAATGCTTTGCTGTGTTTAATTAATTTAATACTGGGACAGTCACGAGGCATTTGCACTTTCATTTCATTTTGAAATCTGTTCCCCTTTGAACAAAGGACAAAGAACAATACAGCTCAGGAACAGGCCCTTTGGCCCTCCAAGCCCATGCCGCTCCCTGGTCCAAACTAGACCATTCTTTTGTATCCCTCCATTCCCACTCCGTTCATGTGGCTATCTAGATAAGTCTTAAACGTTCCCAGTGTGTCCGCCTCCACCACCTTGCCTGGCAGCGCATTCCAGGCCCCCACCACCCTCAGGGCTCTGGTAATGTGGCGACCAGAAATGGACGCAGTATTCCAAATGGTCAGAGTTTGATAATGGGAAGGATGTGGAAATGAATGTTTTCTCCCCGCACCCCAGAGAAAATAAGGCTGAGAGGAGACTTGATAGAGAGATTCAAGATCCTAAGAATTATGGACTGGTTAAAGAGTGAGAAACTCTTCCCTCTCAAAAGATGGTCAGGAACTAGAGGGCACCGATTCTAATTGATGGGGAAATGGATCAGAAGTGAAGTGAGAAAAAGCACTTCACCGAGAGGCTGTTTGGAATCTGGAACAATCTTCCTGAAATCCTGTTCCAGTATTCAATAACATGATGGCTGATCTGTGATCGAACTCTCTACCTCTTTACCCCTTGGACTAAGGGAAATCTATCAACCCCAGATTTAAAATGATAACAAGTGACTGAGCATCAATAGCCATTTGCAGAAGATTGTTTCAAACTAACTCCACACCACATCTGGCAATGATTTCATTGCGACATTTCGAAAATCCTAAACTGAGGCTAACATCCAAATGTCCCCAAGTCCTGGAGTCCAAACCAGCAGAAAAACTTGTTCTTTATTATCCTTTACCTCTTTATTTTAAATGTTTGATTAAATCAGGCTCTAATTTAAATTCCAGCGGTTATTTAATTTAAGCTAAATTAATGTCACAACATTACTGCCATCTTTTACCCAAAACTTAGCTTCAGACCGTGTCCCTCTATATTTAACCAGCCCGTCTCTGACATCTCCTCCAGTCACACAACCCTGTGAGATGTCTGCACCGCTCTAATTGTGGCATCATGAGCGTTCCACATGCAACATGACTTGCAGCGATAAACTCTCATCTCCAACATTTCAATTGAAATTTCAAAGCTCAATGGCTTTGAAGCCGAATGGTCCAGATTGCCATGGCCTTCAATGTGAACAGGTTGTTAGTGATGTCACTACAGAGGTTGCCTAGGAAACAATGACTGAACACAGGGGGTGAATGTGAGAAGCTGAAGTTTCCACTTGAAGACATTCCCAGTGTCTCTGAGCAGCTGAACTGGGGAAGCCTTTGGGCAGAGACTGTGCTGCTGCTATTGCCCTTCCCGGCCACCAGGCGTCTCTGTAACGCTCCCGGGGGCTGCCTGTGCGCATGTGCGGGACGGGAATGCTCCCAGAGGTCAGCGCGCGGGACGCCGCCGCATTGATGCCGTCTCCCCTGGCAACCGCAAGATGGTCGCCGCCGCCGCCTCCCTTGGCAAGGGAATATGGCCGCTGACGGTCTCCCTTGGCAACGCAAAATGGCCGCCGGCGAGGGGGGGTGTCATTGCGGCGCGTGCGCAGTGAGGTCTGTCTGCAGCCATTGTCCAGGTTGCCCCCAGTGGATGGGGTTGGGATTGTGCAGCAGATGGAGCAACAATCCCAGTTTCAATAGGGGGACAGAAGCTGCAATGCTGCCCCCTGTTGGTCACTTCTCCCAGTCTCAGCATTGCAGAGTGTTTAAACAAGAGTGCATTGTCACAGCAGCACCTTCACCTTCAGTTTCACTTTATTTATTAGTCTCAGAAGTAGGCTTACATTAACACTGCAATGAAGTTACTGTGAGAATCCCCTAGTCGCCCACACTCCGGCGCCTGTTCGGGTTACACTGAGGGAGAATTTAGCACGGCCAATGCACCCTAACCAGCACATCTTTCAGACTGTGGGAGGAAACCGGAGCACCCGGAGGAAACCCACGCAGACACAGGGAGGGGACAGCCCGGGGGAAAGCTCCATTCCAACTGTCCCTGGAGTGTCAGATTAACCTGGGTCACTCACGCCCCCCCGGCTAAGACTCACCTCCCTCAGACAGTGAGACCCTCCTGTATCACTCACCTTACTGTAGTCAGATACCCTCAGACTCAGCACTGGGCCCTGGGCGTGTTCTTTAAATGCTGCGATCTATCGTGGAGGAAAGAGTTGGGAGGATTTTGATTTGATTTGATTTATTATTGTCGCGTGTATTGGGATACAGATTCACATCTACCCACCGGTGCGCATGTGCGGGAGGGGGATTCTCCCGGAGGGCCACGCGCGGGCCGCCGCCGCCGCATTGAAGCCGCCTCCCCTGGCAAAGCAAGATGGCCGCGGGCCGCCTCCCCTGGCAACGCAAGATGGCCGCGAGCCGTCTCCCCTGGCAACGCAAGATGGCCGCCGGCGGTGAGTGCTGGTGGCGCAGCCGCAAACCGGGAATGGAAGGCGGGCCCCCGGCGCAGAAAGAGGCCATTCAGCCCATCAGAGCGGCAGCAGCTCGGGGAATGGAAACTAGCCGCCCATTGTAACCGCAGCTTCCAGTCAGGCAGCCCCCAGCCCCCTGTTTCCAGCCGGCAGCATTTCAGCTCCAGGTGCGGCTGCTGATGGAGTGAAGCCCCGGGCTTTGTGTCTGAAGCTCCAGTTTAGGCAGCGAATTGCAGACAGGCAGCAGCCTCTGAGTGAAAAGCTTCTTCCTAATGTCCCCTCTAATGCTGCCAGCAATCCCCTTCAATCTGTGGCAGCCCCCCCACTGCCCCCCGGGTAAGTCACCTCTCTCTGCTCGGGGGAAACTGCCCTTTCCTCTCCACCCTGTCTCCCACCCTCACCATTCTGGACACCTCAGTTCACTCACCCCTCAGCCTCCTGTGTTCCCAGCAACACAACCCTGGGCAATCCAATCTTTCCCCATCGCCGCCATTCCCCAGCCCCGGGGCAACACTTTTATAAATCCAAATGGTTCTCCAATCCCATTAAACTGTCCATTTAACATTGCCCCATCGCCAACTGTGAGCAACCAACACAGACACAAACCAGAGGCACAGACGCTGCAAATGTCACAATCTTTATTTACAAAACAATGGAACATTTATTGACAGGTTCAGGTCAATCTCAGTGATGGGCGGTGACCAGGTCCACATTAAAACAATGGCTCAGTCCAAGGTTAAACATCATTGGAAGAAAGTTGAAGTTTATTCTGCAATTGGACATTGCCGGTGACTCCCAATATGATGGAGAGATCCAAACTCACACCAGGCGAGGAGGCGGTAGTGGAAGGTGTGCAGCAGCAGCCCGCACAGGAAACGCCTCCGCGGGGTAGAAAAAGGCATGGAGGACATTTCCGCGAGGCGGCTCAGGCTGTGGGGCACAGAGTGTTTAAACAAGAGTTGCATTGTCACAGCAGCACCTTGACCTTCAGTTTCAGTTTATTTATTAGTCTCAGAAGTAGGCTTACATTAACACTGCAATGAAGTTACTGTGAGAATCCCCTAGTCGCCCACACACCGGCGCCTGTTCGGGTTACACTGAGGGAGAATTTAGCACGGCCAATGCACCCTAACCAGCACGTCTTTCAGACTGTGGGAGGAAACCGGAGCACCCGGAGGAAACCCACGCAGACACGGGGAGGGGACACCCGGTGGAAAGCTCCATTCCAACTGTCCCTGGAGTGTCAGATTAACCTGGGTCACTCACGCACCCCCGGCTAAGACTCACCTCCCTCAGACAGTGAGACCCTCCTGTATCACTCACCTTACTGTAGTCAGATACCCTCAGACTCAGCACTGGGCCCTGGGCGTGTTCTTCAAATGCTACGATCTATCATGGAGGAAAGAGTTGGGAGGATTTTGATTTGATTTGATTTATTATTGTTGCGTGTATTGGGATACAGTGAAAAGTATTGTTTCTTGTATGCTGGACAGACAAAACATACCGTTCATAGAGTACATCGCGGAGAAGTCAAAGAGAGGGTGCAGAATGTAGTGTTGCAATCATAGGTAGGGTGTAGAGAGAGATAAATCTAATATGTAGCAGGTCCATTCAAAAGTCTGAGGGCAGCAGGGAAGTTCTTGAGTCGGTTGGTACGTGATCTCAGACTTTGTATCTTTTTCCTGACGGAAGAAGGTGGAAGAGAGAATGTGTGCATGAGGTCCTTAATTATGCTGGCTGCTTTTCTAAGGCCGCGGGAAGTGGAGACAGAGTCAATGAATGGGAGGCTCGTCTGCGTGATGGACGGGGCGACATTCATGACCTTTTGTAATTTCTTGCAGTCTTGGACAGAGCAGAAACCAGACCAAGCCGTGACACAGAAAGGATGCTTTCTATGGTGCATCTGTAGAAGTTGGTGAGAGTCGTAGCTGACATGCCAAATTTCCTCAGCCTCCTGAGAAAGTAGACGTGTTGGTGGGCTTTCTCAATTATAGTGTCGGTATGGGGGGACCAGGACAGGTTGTTGGTGATCTGGACACCTAGAAACTTGAAGTTGGGACCCAAATGACAAGTTGTCATAGTGTCATCGATGTTTACAGCATGGAAACAGGCCCTTTGGCCCAACTTGTCATGCTGCCCTTTTTCTTTTAACCCCTAAGCTAGTCCCAATTCCCCACATTTGGCCCATATCCCTCTACATCTATCTTACCCATGTAACTGTCTGAATGCTTTTTAAAAGATAAAATTGTGTCCGTCTCTACTACTACCTCTGGCAGCTTGTTCCGGACGCTCATCACTCTCTGTGTGAAAAGATTGCCCCTCTGGACACTTTTGTATCTCTCCCCTCTCACCTTAAACCCATGCCCTCTAGTTTTAGACTCCCCTACCTTTGGGAAAAGATTGTGTGTCAACCATAGAATAGCCACAGAATGAAGGAGGCCATTCAGCCCATTCAGCTGGTGTTGACTCTCTGCTAGAGCAATCGAGCCAGTCCCACCGCTCCACCTTGTCCCTGGAGCCCTGCAAATCTTTTCCCATCAGCTTCCCATCCCATTTCCTCCGGAAAGACAGCGAGGAGCAGAGAGGAAAGAGGGACTTGGGGAATGGAAGGTTTCATCTGATGTTCTTGTTGGCAGATGCTCTGTGGCGGATAAAGCTGGCAGCCTCCTCCAGAAAGCAGTACAGAGTGAATGGAAGGGGCAGAATGTGAGTGAGATGAGACACGAGAGAGAGACAGAGAGGGGTGAAAGCTTTCTGTTTGTCAGCAAAAAGCACAATGGTGGCCCTGTGTCCTTCAGGGAGCGGCCCAGGCCTCGCTCAAAGCCTGCCCTGTCCTCACACTCACTGGGAGACGGCCATTTCTAACATGTTGTCCATGTTTCTAAGCTGACACTGAGACAAACACAACAACAGCAACCACTGTCCGGACAAGTCCTCAAGGAGAATGAAATGTCCAAAGCCACTTCAAAGGAAGATTGGGCGGCAGGATTTGTCCCCGAGCTGTGGAGGGAGAGATTTGGATGGATGACCAGAAGCTGGGTCAGTGAGGTTGTGTTTTAGCAATGGAGGTCTCGAGAACAGAAAAGGCCCTTCGGCCTATTGCATCTGTGCCGGTCAAAGACAAATCACCAACTTGGCTCACGGCCTGGTAAGCCTTGGCATTGCAAATGCATAGCTAAGCACTTCTTAAACGTTCTGAGGGTCTCTGCCTCCACCACCCTTTCAGGCAAAGAGTTCCAGACTCCCACCACCCTCTGGGTGAAAAAGGTTTTCCTCACATCCCCTGTAAACCTCCTGCCACTTACCCAAAATCTATACCCCCTGGTCATTGATCCCACCACCAAGGGGAAAGCTTTCTTCCCGTCTACTCTATCGATGTCCCTCATAATCTTATCCATTTCCATCATGTTCCCCCTCAGCCTCCTCTGCTCACGGAAAACAACCCCAGGGTGGAATCTTATCACCGTTCAGGCCGGCAGGATTTTCCCATCCCACTGCAGTGAAAGGAGGTTTGGCTGGTCACCAGATTCTCCGACCTCGCTGAGCGGGAGTGTGGCGTCAACAGGTGGTAAGATCACACCCTCAGTCTATAAAATCTCTCTTCAGTTCGAGTGGCGGCACGGTAGCACAGTGGTTAGCACTGCTGCCTCACAGCGCCAGGGACCCGGGTTCAATTCCGGCCTCGGGTTACTGTCTGTGTGGAGCTTGCACATTCTCCCCATGTCTGCGTGGGTTTCCTCCGGGTGCATTGTCCATGCAAAATTGCCCTGAGGGTCCCACGATGTATAGGTTAGGGGGATTAGCGGGAAAATACGTGGAGTTACGGGTAAGCCTGGGTAAAAGTCCATGCAGATTTGACGGGTCGAATGGCATCATTCTGGACTGTAGGGATTCTATGATTCTATGAACTAAAACTCTCCAGGCCAGGCAACATCCTGGTGAATCTCCTCTGCACCTTTTCCAGTGCTATCACATCCCTCCTATCCTGTGAATTCCACAACTGCACAATTTTTCGATGAGGGGCGGCACAGTGGTTAGCGCTGCTGCCTCACAGCGCCAGGGACCCGGGTTTGATTCCTGGCTTGGGTCACTGTCAGTGTGGAGTTTGTACATTCTCCCCGTGTCTGCGTGGGTTTCCACCGGGTGCTGCGGTTTCCTCCCACAGTTCGAAAGACGCGCTGGTTAGGTGTATCAGCCATGCTAAATTCTCCCCAAGTTGCCCAAACAGGCGCCAGAGCATGGCGACTACGGATTTTCCACAGTAACTTCATTGCAGTGTTAATGTAACCCTACTTGTGACACTAATAAACAAACTTTTAAACCTGATACTCGATTCCCCCATGTTGGCCTTGTTCTGTGATAATTAATGCGGATGTTTAGATTATTCAATAGTTCTTTAAGGACAGCAGACACAGGGAAAAAAAACATGTGGCTCTTTACACAACAGATATATTTCAAGGGGATACTGCAGCCAACTGTATCTGAGTGGCAGTAATCTTCCCTCAGAATCAGACAGATTGTGGCTTCAGCTCAGAGCCTCAAATACTAGGCCCTTAGCATCGATCAGAGACTCCGAACACAGCATGATGGGAGAGGGGACAAAGGAAAGTGGTGTTGAATTTGTGAGCCTTGTTTTGTGGAAAGCTTTAGTGTTTGGTCAGAATGTTAATTTTTGAGTGGACCTACCATACATTAAGCTGATCTTTCTCTATACCCTATCGGTAACTGCAACACTGTATTCTGCACGCTCTCCTCTCTTTCTCCCGAATGAACTCTATGAACAGTATGTTTTGTCTGTGTAGCGTGCAAGAAACAATACTTTTCACCGTGTCCCAATACATGGGGATAGGGCGACATGGTGGACAGTGTTTAGCAG